>NW_027018149.1:0-69169 GCF_032854445.1 Liolophura sinensis | reverse complement strand
GTCGGATTAGCCTCTTACCAGCAGCACTGGAACAGTTTTTCCACTTTTGCATTTTTGCCTGGTCTTTTTGTTAATAGAAACCGGCTACACTGTACTCTGTACAATCGCGACTGGTCATTACTATATTCAACTTTTGACTATAAGTTATGTGCCCTTCAGTAGCCCAGAAGACGTCAAATCTTTGGGCTTAGCCCATTTAACTCACCCAGCAATTGTCTTACTTCTAATACCAAGACAATCTCAATGTCTTTATCTACGTGTAGAAAAACCACACCATTTGTACATAAAAGACACAAGGTACTTGATACAGTCTGCTGTAAAAAGTACAACTGACCACAGACCCACATGAATAAGGTGCCAAAAGATGCGGAATTGAGCCAGGTATCGGCAGCTGTTGAAAAATTGCAAATTTCCCTGGTTTCCATGGAGTAAGAGCCGTTGCTGGGCACGTGATTATGGCATAAATGATCATTGAATTGTCACTACAGCCAAAAGTATTGGTCGGAGAGCAACGCGGTTTGCACCATTCGATTTCTCGTCACAAAATACGTCGGATTAGCCTCTTACCAGCAGCACTGGAACAGTTTTTCCACTTTTGCATTTTTACCTGGTCTTTTTGTTAATTGAAATCGGCTACACTGTACTCTGTACAATCGCGACTGGTCATTACTATATTCAACTTTTGACTATAAGTTATGTGCCCTTCGGTAGCCCAGAAGACCTGAAATCTTTGGGCTAAGCCCATTTAACTCACCCAGCAATTGTCTTACTTCTAAGTCCAAGACAATCTCAATGTCTTTATCTACGTGTAGAAAAACCATACCATTTGTACATGAAAAACACAAGGTACTTGATACAGTCTGCTGTAAAAAGTACAACTGAACACTGACCCACTTCAGTAAGGTGCCAAAAGATGCGGAATTGAACCAGGCATCGGCAGCTGTTGAAAAATTGCAAATTTCCCTGGTTTCCATGGAGTAGGAGCCGTTGCTGGGCACGTGATTATGACATAAATGATCATTCAATTGTCACTACAGCCAAAAGTATTGGTCGGAGAGCAACGCGGATTGCACCATTCGATTTATCGTCACAAAATACGTCGGATTAGCCTATTACCAGCAGCAACTGGAACAGTTTTTCCACTTTTGCATTTTTACCTGGTCTTTTTGTTAATTGAAATCGGCTACACTGTACTCTGTACAATCGCGACTGGTCATTACTATATTCAACTTTTGACTATAAGTTATGTGCCCTTCAGTAGCCCAGAAGACGTCAAATCTTTGGGCTTAGCCCATTTAACTCACCCAGCAATTGTCTTACTTCTAATACCAAGACAATCTCAATGTCTTTATCTACGTGTAGAAAAACCACACCATTTGTACATAAAAGACACAAGGTACTTGATACAGTCTGCTGTAAAAAGTACAACTGACCACAGACCCACATGAATAAGGTGCCAAAAGATGCGGAATTGAGCCAGGTATCGGCAGCTGTTGAAAAATTGCAAATTTCCCTGGTTTCCATGGAGTAAGAGCCGTTGCTGGGCACGTGATTATGGCATAAATGATCATTGAATTGTCACTACAGCCAAAAGTATTGGTCGGAGAGCAACGCGGTTTGCACCATTCGATTTCTCGTCACAAAATACGTCGGATTAGCCTCTTACCAGCAGCACTGGAACAGTTTTTCCACTTTTGCATTTTTACCTGGTCTTTTTGTTAATTGAAATCGGCTACACTGTACTCTGTACAATCGCGACTGGTCATTACTATATTCAACTTTTGACTATAAGTTATGTGCCCTTCGGTAGCCCAGAAGACCTGAAATCTTTGGGCTAAGCCCATTTAACTCACCCAGCAATTGCCTTACTTCTAAGTCCAAGACAATCTCAATGTCTTTATCTACGTGTAGAAAAACCATACCATTTGTACATGAAAAACACAAGGTACTTGATACAGTCTGCTGTAAAAAGTACAACTGAACACTGACCCACTTCAGTAAGGTGCCAAAAGATGCGGAATTGAACCAGGCATCGGCAGCTGTTGAAGAATTGCAAATTTCCCTGGTTTCCTTGGAGTAGGAGCCGTTGCTGGGCACGTGATTATGGCATAAATGATCATTGAATTGTCGCCACAGCCAAAAGTATTGGTCGGAGAGCAACGCGGTTTGCACCATTCGATTTGTCGTCACAAAATACGTCGGATTAGCCTCTTACCAGCAGCACTGGAACAGTTTTTCCACTTTTGCATTTTTACCTGGTCTTTTTGTTAATTGAAATCGGCTACACTGTACTCTGTACAATCGCGAGTGGTCATTACTATATTCAACTTTTGACTATAAGTTATGTGCCGTTCGGTAGCCCAGAAGACCTGAAATCTTTGGGCTAAGCCCATTTATCTCACCCAGCAATTGTCTTACTTCTAAGTCCAAGACAATCTCAATGTCTTTATCTACGTGTAGAAAAACCATACCATTTGTACATAAAAAACACAAGGTACTTGATTCAGTCTGCTGTAAAAAGTACAACTAAACACTGACCCACATTTATAAGGTGCCAAAAGATGCGGAATTGGGCCAGGCATCGGCAGATGTTAAAAAATTGCAAATATCCCTGGTTTCCATGGAGTAAGAGCCGTTGCTGGGCACGTGATTATGACATCAATGATCATTGAACTGTCGCCACAGCCACAAGTATTGGTCGGAGAGCAACGCGGTTTGCACCATTCGATTTGTCGTCACAAAATACGTCGGATTAGCCTCTTACCAGCAGCACTGGAACAGTTTTTCCACTTTTGCATTTTTGCCTGGTCTTTTTGTTAATTGAAATCGGCTACACTGTACTCTGTACAATCGCGACTGGTCATTACTATATTCAACTTTTGACTATAAGTTATGTGCCCTTCGGTAGACCAGAAGACCTAAAATCTTTGGGCTAAGCCCATTTAACTCACCCAGCAATTGCCTTACTTCTAAGTCCAAGACAATCTCAATGTCTTTATCTACGTGTAGAAAAACCACACCATTTGTACATGAAAAACACAAGGTACTTGATACAGTCTGCTGTAAAAAGTACAACTAAACACTGACCCACATTTATAAGGTGCCAAAAGATTTGGAATTGGGCCAGGCATCGGCAGCTGTTAAAAAATTGCAAATATCCCTAGTTTCCATGGAGTGAGAGCCGTTGCTGGGCACGTGATTATGACATCAATGATCATTGAATTGTCGCTACAGCCAAAAGTATTGGTCGGAGAGCAACGCGGTTTGCACCATTCGATTTCTCGTCACAAAATACGTCGGATTAGCCTCTTACCAGCAGCACTGGAACAGTTTTTCCACTTTTGCATTTTTGCCTGGTCTTTTTGTTAATTGAAACCGGCTACACTGTACTTTGTACAATCGCGACTGGTCATTACTATATTCAACTTTTGACTATAAGTTATATGCCCTTCGGTAGCCCAGAAGACGTCAAATCTTTGGGCTAAGCCCATTTAACTCACCCAGCAATTGTCTTATTTCTAAGTCCAAGACAATCTCAATGTCTTTATCTACGTGTAGAAAAACCATACCATTTGTACATGAAAAACACAAGGTACTTGATACAGTCTGCTGTAAAAAGTACAACTGACCACAGACCCACATGAATAAGGTGCCAAAAGATTTGGAATTGGGCCAGGCATCGGCAGCTGTTAAAAAATTGCAAATATCCTTAGTTTCCATGGAGTGAGAGCCGTTGCTGGGCACGTGATTATGACATCAATGATCATTGAATTGTCGCTACAGCCAAAAGTATTGGTCGGAGAGCAACGCGGTTTGCACCATTCGATTTCTCGTCACAAAATACGTCGGATTAGCCTCTTACCAGCAGCACTGGAACAGTTTTTCCACTTTTGCATTTTTGCCTGGTCTTTTTGTTAATTGAAACCGGCTACACTGTACTCTGTACAATCGCGACTGGTCATTACTATATTCAACTTTTGACTATAAGTTATGTGCCCTTCGGTAGCCCAGAAGACCTAAAATCTTTGGGCTAAGCCCATTTAACTCACCCAGCAATTGCCTTACTTCTAAGTGCAAGACAATCTCAATGTCTTTATCTACGTGTAGAAAAACCACACCATTTGTACGTGAAAAACACAAGGTACTTGATACAGTCTGCTGTAAAAAGTACAACTGAACACTGACCCACTTCAGTAAGGTGCCAAAAGATGCGGAATTGAGCCAGGCATCGGCAGCTGTTGAAAAATTGCAAATTTCCCTGGTTTCCATGGAGTAAGAGCCGTTGCTTTGCACGTGATTATGGCATAAATGATCATTGAATTGTCGCCATAGCCAAAAGTATTGGTCGGAGAGCAACGCGGTTTGCACCATTCGATTTCTCGTCACAAAATACGTCGGATTAGCCTCTTACCAGCAGCACTGGAACAGTTTTTCCACTTTTGCATTTTTGCCTGGTCTTTTTGTTAATAGAAACCGGCTACACTGTACTCTGTACAATCGCGACTGGTCATTACTATATTCAACTTTTGACTATAAGTTATGTGCCCGTCGGTAGCCCAGAAGACGTCAAATCTTTCGGCTAAGCCCATTTAACTCAACCAGCAATTGCCTTACTTCTAAGTCCAAGACAATCTCAATGTCTTTATCTACGTGTAGAAAAACCACACCATTTGTACATAAAAAACACAAGGTACTTGATACAGTCTGATGTAAAAAATACAACTGAACACTGACCCACATTTATAAGGTGCCAAAAGATGCGGAATTGGGCCAGGCATCGGCAGATGTTAAAAAATTGCAAATATCCCTGGTTTCCATGGAGTAAGAGCCGTTGCTGGGCACGTGATTATGACATCAATGATCATTGAACTGTCGCCACAGCCACAAGTATTGGTCGGAGAGCAACGCGGTTTGCACCATTCGATTTGTCGTCACAAAATACGTCGGATTAGCCTCTTACCAGCAGCACTGGAACAGTTTTTCCACTTTTGCATTTTTGCCTGGTCTTTTTGTTAATTGAAATCGGCTACACTGTACTCTGTACAATCGCGACTGGTCATTACTATATTCAACTTTTGACTATAAGTTATGTGCCCTTCGGTAGACCAGAAGACGTCAAATCTTTGGGCTAAGCCCATTTAACTCACCCAGCAATTGTCTTACTTCTAAGTCCTAGAAAATCTCAATGTCTTTATCTCCATGTAGAAAAAAAACACCATTTGTATATAAAAACACAAGGTACTTGATACAGTCTGCTGTAAAAAGTACAACTGAACACTGACCCACTTCAGTAAGGTGCCAAAAGATTCGGAATTGAGCCAGGCATCGGCAGCTGCTGACAAATTGCAAATTTCCCTGGTTTCCATGGAGTAAGAGCCGTTGCTACGCACGTTATTGTGACATAAATGATCATTCAATTGCCGCTACAGCCAAAAGTATTGGTCGGAGAGCAACGCGGTTTGCACCATTCGATTTCTCGTCACAAAATACGTCGGATTAGCCTCTTACTAGTAGCACTGGAACAGTTTTTCCACTTTTGCATTTTTGCCTGGTCTTTTTGTTAATTGAAATCGGCTACACTGTACTCTGTACAATCGCGACTGGTCATTACTATATTCAACTTTTGACTATAAGTTATGTGCCCTTCGGTAGCCCAGAAGACGTCAAATCTTTCGGCTAAGCCCATTTAACTCACCCAGCAATTGCCTTACTTCTAAGAGCAAGACAATCTCAATGTCTTTATCTACGTGTAGAAAAACCAGACCATTTGTACATAAAAAACACAAGGTACTTGATACAGTCTGCTGTAAAAAGTACAACTGACCACAGACCCACATGAATAAGGTGCCAAAAGATGCGGAATTGAGCCAGGAATCGGCAGCTGTTGAAAAATTGCAAATTTCCTTGGTTTCCATGGAGTAAGAGCCGTTGCTGTGCACGTGATTATGACATAAATGATCATTCAATTGTCACTACAGCCAAAAGTATTGGTCGGAGAGCAACGCGGTTTGCACCATTCGATTTCTCGTCACAAAATACGTCGGATTAGCCTCTTACCAGCAGCACTGGAACAGTTTTTCCACTTTTGCATTTTTACCTGGTCTTTTTGTTAATTGAAATCGGCTACACTGTAATCTGTACAATCGCGACTGGTCATTACTATATTCAACTTTTGACTATAAGTTATGTGCCCTTCAGTAGCCCAGAAGACGTCAAATCTTTGGGCTTAGCCCATTTAACTCACCCAGCAATTGTCTTACTTCTAAGTCCAAGACAATCTCAATGTCTTTATCTACGTGTAGAAAAACCACACCATTTGTACATAAAAGACACAAGGTACTTGATACAGTCTGCTGTAAAAAGTACAACTGACCACAGACCCACATGAATAAGGTGCCAAAAGATGCGGAATTGAGCCAGGTATCGGCAGCTGTTGAAAAATTGCAAATTTCCCTGGTTTCCATGGAGTAAGAGCCGTTGCTGTGCACGTGATTATGACATAAATGATCATTCAATTGTCACTACAGCCAAAAGTATTGGTCGGAGAGCAACGCGGTTTGCACCATTCGATTTCTCGTCACAAAATACGTCGGATTAGCCTCTTACCAGCAGCACTGGAACAGTTTTTCCACTTTTGCATTTTTGCCTGGTCTTTTTGTTAATTGAAACCGGCTACACTGTACTCTGTACAATCGCGACTGGTCATTACTATATTCAACTTTTGACTATAAGTTATGTGCCGTTCGGTAGCCCAGAAGACCTGAAATCTTTGGGCTAAGCCCATTTAACTCACCCAGCAATTGCCTTACTTCTAAGTGCAAGACAATCTCAATGTCTTTATCTACGTGTAGAAAAACCACACCATTTGTACGTGAAAAACACAAGGTACTTGATACAGTCTGCTGTAAAAAGTACAACTGAACACTGACCCACTTCAGTAAGGTGCCAAAAGATGCGGAATTGAGCCAGGCATCGGCAGCTGTTGAAAAATTGCAAATTTCCCTGGTTTCCATGGAGTAAAAGCTGTTGCTTTGCACGTGATTATGGTATAAATGATCATTGAATTGTCGCCACAGCCAAAAGTATTGGTCGGAGAGCAACGCGGTTTGCACCATTCGATTTGTCGTCACAAAATACGTCGGATTAGCCTCTTACCAGCAGCACTGGAACAGTTTTTCCACTTTTGCATTTTTACCTGGTCTTTTTGTTAATTGAAATCGGCTACACTGTACTCTGTACAATCGCGACTGGTCATTACTATATTCAACTTTTGACTATAAGTTATGTGCCGTTCGGTAGTCCAGAAGACCTGAAATCTTTGGGCTATGCCCATTTATCTCACCCAGCAATTGTCTTACTTCTAAGTCCAAGACAATCTCAATGTCTTTATCTACGTGTAGAAAAACCATACCATTTGTACATGAAAAACACAAGGTACTTGATACAGTCTGCTGTAAAAAGTACAACTGAACACTGACCCACTTCAGTAAGGTGCCAAAAGATGCGGAATTGAACCAGGCATCGGCAGCTGTTGAAAAATTGCAAATTTCCCTGGTTTCCATGGAGTAGGAGCCGTTGCTGGGCACGTGATTATGACATAAATGATCATTCAATTGTCACTACAGCCAAAAGTATTGGTCGGAGAGCAACGCGGTTTGCACCATTCGATTTGTCGTCACAAAATACGTCGGATTAGCCTATTACCAGCAGCAACTGGAACAGTTTTTCCACTTTTGCATTTTTACCTGGTCTTTTTGTTAATTGAAATCGGCTACACTGTACTCTGTACAATCGCGACTGGTCATTACTATATTCAACTTTTGACTATAAGTTATGTGCCGTTCGGTAGTCCAGAAGACCTGAAATCTTTGGGCTAAGCCCATTTATCTCACCCAGCAATTGTCTTACTTCTAAGTCCAAGACAATCTCAATGTCTTTATCTACGTGTAGAAAAACCAGACCATTTGTACATAAAAAACACAAGGTACTTGATACAGTCTGCTGTAAAAAGTACAACTAAACACTGACCCACATTTATAAGGTGATAAAAGATGCGGAATTGGGCCAGGCATCGGCAGATGTTAAAAAATTGCAAATATCCCTGGTTTCCATGGAGTAAGAGCCGTTGCTGGGCACGTGATTATGACATCAATGATCATTGAATTGTCGCCACAGCCAGAAGTATTGGTCGGAGAGCAACGCAATTTGCACCATTCGATTTCTCGTCACAAAATACGTCGGATTAGCCTCTTACCAGCAGCACTGGAACAGTTTTTCCACTTTTGCATTTTTGCATGGTCTTTTTTGTTAATTGAAATCGGCTACACTGTACTCTGTACAATCGCGACTGGTCATTACTATATTCAACTTTTGACTATAAGTTATGTGCCCTTCGGTAGCCCAGAAGACCTGAAATCTTTGGGCTAAGCCCATTTAACTCACCCAGCAATTGCCTTACTTCTAAGTCCAAGACAATCTCAATGTCTTTATCTACGTGTAGAAAAACCTTACCATTTGTACATGAAAAACACAAGGTACTTGATACAGTCCTGCTGTAAAAAGTACAACTGAACACTGACCCACATTTATAAGGTGCCAAAAGATTTGGAATTGGGCCAGGCATCGGCAGCTGTTAAAAAATTGCAAATATCCCTGGTTTCCATGGAGTAAGAGCCGTTGCTGGGCACGTGATTATGACATCAATGATCATTGAATTGTCGCTACAGCCAAAAGTATTGGTCGGAGAGCAACGCGGTTTGCACCATTCGATTTCTCGTCACAAAATACGTCGGATTAGCCTCTTACCAGCAGCACTGGAACAGTTTTTCCACTTTTGCATTTTTGCCTGGTGTTTTTGTTAAATTGAAATGGGCTACACTGTACTCTGTACAATCGCGACTGGTCATTACTATATTCAACTTTTGACTATAAGTTAAATGCCCTTCGGTAGCCCAGAAGACGTCAAATCTTTGGGCTAAGCCCATTTAACTCACCCAGCAATTGTCTTACTTCTAAGTCCTAGAAAATCTCAATGTCTTTATCTCCATGTAGAAAAAAAACACCATTTGTACATAAAAACACAAGGTACTTGATACAGTCTGCTGTAAAAGTACAACTGAACACTGACCCACTTCAGTAAGGTGCCAAAGATTCGGAATTGAGCCAGGCATCGGCAGCTGCTGACAAATTGCAAATTTCCCTGGTTTCCATGGAGTAAGAGCCGTTGCTACGCACGTTATTGTGACATAAATGATCATTCAATTGCCGCTACAGCCAAAATTATTGGTCGGAGAGCAACGCGGTTTGCACCATTCGATTTCTCGTCACAAAATACGTCGGATTAGCCTCTTACTAGTAGCACTGGAACAGTTTTTCCACTTTTGCATTTTTGCCTGGTCTTTTTGTTAATTGAAATCGGCTACACTGTACTCTGTACAATCGCGACTGGTCATTACTATATTCAACTTTTGACTATAAGTTATGTGCCCTTCGGTAGCCCAGAAGACGTCAAATCTTTCAGCTAAGCCCATTTAACTCACCCAGCAATTGCCTTACTTCTAAGAGCAAGACAATCTCAATGTCTTTATCTACGTGTAGAAAAACCAGACCATTTGTACATAAAAAACACAAGGTACTTGATACAGTCTGCTGTAAAAAGTACAACTGACCACAGACCCACATGAATAAGTGCCAAAAGATGCGGAATTGAGCCAGGAATCGGCAGCTGTTGAAAAATTGCAAAATTTCCTTGGTTTCCATGGAGTAAGAGCCGTTGCTGTGCACGTGATTATGACATAAATGATCATTCAATTGTCACTACAGCCAAAAGTATTGGTCGGAGAGCAACGCGGTTTGCACCATTCGATTTCTCGTCACAAAATACGTCGGATTAGCCTCTTACCAGCAGCACTGGAACAGTTTTTCCACTTTTGCATTTTTACCTGGTCTTTTTGTTAATTGAAATCGGCTACACTGTACTCTGTACAATCGCGACTGGTCATTACTATATTCAACTTTTGACTATAAGTTATGTGCCCTTCAGTAGCCCAGAAGACGTCAAATCTTTGGGCTTAGCCCATTTAACTCACCCAGCAATTGTCTTACTTCTAAGTCCAAGACAATCTCAATGTCTTTATCTACGTGTAGAAAAACCACACCATTTGTACATAAAAGACACAAGGTACTTGATACAGTCTGCTGTAAAAAGTACAACTGACCACAGACCCACATGAATAAGGTGCCAAAAGATGCGGAATTGAGCCAGGTATCGGCAGCTGTTGAAAAATTGCAAATTTCCCTGGTTTCCATGGAGTAAGAGCGTTGCTGTGCACGTGATTATGACATATAAATGATCATTCAATTGTCACTACAGCCAAAAGTATTGGTCGGAGAGCAACGCGGTTTGCACCATTCGATTTCTCGACACAAAATACGTCGGATTAGCCTCTTACCAGCAGCACTGGAACAGTTTTTCCACTTTTGCATTTTTTGCCTGGTCTTTTTGTTAATTGAAACCGGCTACACTGTACTCTGTACAATCGCGACTAGTCATTACTATATTCAACTTTTGACTATAAGTTATGTGCCGTTCGGTAGCCCAGAAGACCTGAAATCTTTGGGCTAAGCCCATTTAACTCACCCAGCAATTGCCTTACTTCTAAGTGCAAGACAATCTCAATGTCTTTATCTACGTGTAGAAAAACCACACCATTTGTACGTGAAAAACACAAGGTACTTGATACAGTCTGCTGTAAAAAGTACAACTGAACACTGACCCACTTCAGTAAGGTGCCAAAAGATGCGGAATTGAGCCAGGCATCGGCAGCTGTTGAAAAATTGCAAATTTCCCTGGTTTCCATGGAGTAAAAGCTGTTGCTTTGCACGTGATTATGGTATAAATGATCATTGAATTGTCGCCACAGCCAAAAGTATTGGTCGGAGAGCAACGCGGTTTGCACCATTCGATTTGTCGTCACAAAATACGTCGGATTAGCCTCTTACCAGCAGCACTGGAACAGTTTTTCCACTTTTGCATTTTTACCTGGTCTTTTTGTTAATTGAAATCGGCTACACTGTACTCTGTACAATCGCGACTGGTCATTACTATATTCAACTTTTGACTATAAGTTATGTGCCGTTCGGTAGTCCAGAAGACCTGAAATCTTTGGGCTATGCCCATTTATCTCACCCAGCAATTGTCTTACTTCTAAGTCCAAGACAATCTCAATGTCTTTATCTACGTGTAGAAAAACCATACCATTTGTACATGAAAAACACAAGGTACTTGATACAGTCTGCTGTAAAAAGTACAACTGAACACTGACCCACTTCAGTAAGGTGCCAAAAGATGCGAATTGAACCAGGCATCGGCAGCTGTTGAAAAATGGCAAATTTCCCTGGTTTCCATGGAGTAGGAGCCGTTGCTGGGCACGTGATTATGACATAAATGATCATTCAATTGTCACTACAGCCAAAAGTATTGGTCGGAGAGCAACGCGGTTTGCACCATTCGATTTGTCGTCACAAAATACGTCGGATTTGCCTATTACCAGCAGCAACTGGAACAGTTTTTCCACTTTTGCAATTTTACCTGGTCTTTTTGTTAATTGAAATCGGCTACACTGTACTCTGTACAATCGCGACTGGTCATTTACTATATTCAACTTTTGACTATAAGTTATGTGCCGTTCGGTAGTCCAGAAGACCTGAAATCTTTGGGCTAAGCCCATTTATCTCACCAGCAATTGTCTTACTTCTAAGTCCAAGACAATCTCAATGTCTTTATCTACGTGTAGAAAAACCAGACCATTTGTACATAAAAAACACAAGGTACTTGATACAGTCTGCTGTAAAAAGTACAACTAAACACTGACCCACATTTATAAGGTGCCAAAAGATGCGGAATTGGGCCAGGCATCGGCAGATGTTAAAAAATTGCAAATATCCCTGGTTTCCATGGAGTAAGAGCCGTTGCTGGGCACGTGATTATGACATCAATGATCATTGAATTGTCGCCACAGCCAGAAGTATTGGTCGGAGAGCAACGCAATTTGCACCATTCGATTTCTCGTCACAAAATACGTCGGATTAGCCTCTTACCAGCAGCACTGGAACAGTTTTTCCACTTTTGCATTTTTGCATGGTCTTTTTGTTAATTGAAATCGGCTACACTGTACTCTGTACAATCGCGACTGGTCATTACTATATTCAACTTTTGACTATAAGTTATGTGCCCTTCGGTAGCCCAGAAGACCTGAAATCTTTGGGCTAAGCCCATTTAACTCACCCAGCAATTGCCTTACTTCTAAGTCCAAGACAATCTCAATGTCTTTATCTACGTGTAGAAAAACCACACCATTTGTACATGAAAAACACAAGGTACTTGATACAGTCTGCTGTAAAAAGTACAACTGAACACTGACCCACTTCAGTAAGGTGCCAAAAGATTCGGAATTGAGCCAGGCATCGGCAGCTGTTGACAAATTGCAAATTTCCCTGGTTTCCATGGAGTAAGAGCCGTTGCTGGGCACGTGATTATGGCAAAAATGATCATTCAATTGTCGCTAGAGCCAAAAGTATTGGTCGGAGAGCAACGCGGTTTGCACCATTCGATTTCTCGTTACAAAATAACGTCGTATTAGCCTCTTACCAGCAGCACTGGAACAGTTTTTCCACTTTTGCATTTTTGCCTGGTCTTTTTGTTAATTGAAACCGGCTACACTGTACTTTGTACAATCGCGACTGGTCATTACTATATTCAACTTTTGACTATAAGTTATATGCCCTTCGGTAGCCCAGAAGACGTCAAATCTTTGGGCTAAGCCCATTTAACTCACCCAGCAATTGTCTTATTTCTAAGTGCAAGACAATCTCAATGTCTTTATCTACGTGTAGAAAAACCTTACCATTTGTACATGAAAAACACAAGGTACTTGATACAGTCTGCTGTAAAAAGTACAACTGAACACTGACCCACTTCAGTAAGGTGCCAAAAGATGCGGAATTGAACCAGGCATCGGCAGCTGTTGAAAAATTGCAAATTTCCCTGGTTTCCATGGGAGTAAGAGCCGTTGCTGGGCACGTGATTATGACATAAATGATCATTTAATTGTCACTACAGCCAAAAGTATTGGTCGGAGAGCAACGCGGTTTGCACCATTCGATTTGTCGTCACAAAATACGTCGGATTAGCCTCTTACCAGCAGCAACTGGAACAGTTTTTTCCACTTTTGCATTTTTACCTGGTCTTTTTGTTAATTGAAATCGGCTACACTGTACTCTGTACAATCGCGACTGGTCATTACTATATTCAACTTTTGACTATAAGTTATGTGCCCTTCAGTAGCCCAGAAGACGTCAAATCTTTGGGCTTAGCCCATTTAACTCACCCAGCAATTGTCTTACTTCTAAGTCCAAGACAATCTCAATGTCTTTATCTACGTGTAGAAAAACCACACCATTTGTACATAAAAGACACAAGGTACTTGATACAGTCTGCTGTAAAAAGTACAACTGACCACAGACCCACATGAATAAGGTGCCAAAAGATGCGGAATTGAGCCAGGTATCGGCAGCTGTTGAAAAATTGCAAATTTCCCTGGTTTCCATGGAGTAAGAGCCGTTGCTGTGCACGTGATTATGACATAAATGATCATTCAATTGTCACTACAGCCAAAAGTATTGGTCGGAGAGCAACGCGGTTTGCACCATTCGATTTCTCGTCACAAAATACGTCGGATTAGCCTCTTACCAGCAGCACTGGAACAGTTTTTCCACTTTTGCATTTTTGCCTGGTCTTTTTGTTAATTGAAAACCGGCTACACTGTACTCTGTACAATCGCGACTGGTCATTACTATATTCAACTTTTGACTATAAGTTATGTGCCCTTCGGTAGCCCAGAAGACCTGAAATCTTTGGGCTAAGCCCATTTAACTCACCCAGCAATTGCCTTACTTCTAAGTGCAAGACAATCTCAATGTCTTTATCTACGTGTAGAAAAACCACACCATTTGTACATAAAAAACACAAGGTACTTGATACAGTCTGCTGTAAAAAGTACAACTGAACACTGACCCACTTCAGTAAGGTGCCAAAAGATGCGGAATTGAGCCAGGCATCGGCAGCTGTTGAAAAATTGCAAATTTCCCTGGTTTCCATGGAGTAAAAGCTGTTGCTTTGCACGTGATTATGGTATAAATGATCATTGAATTGTCGCCACAGCCAAAAGTATTGGTCGGAGAGCAACGCGGTTTGCACCATTCGATTTGTCGTCACAAAATACGTCGATTAGCCTCTTACCAGCAGCACTGGAACAGTTTTTCCACTTTTGCATTTTTACCTGGTCTTTTTGTTAATTGAAATCGGCTACACTGTACTCTGTACAATCGCGACTGGTCATTACTATATTCAACTTTTGACTATAAGTTATGTGCCGTTCGGTAGTCCAGAAGACCTGAAATCTTTGGGCTATGCCCATTTATCTCACCCAGCAATTGTCTTACTTCTAAGTCCAAGACAATCTCAATGTCTTTATCTACGTGTAGAAAACCCCTACCATTTGTACATGAAAAACACAAGGTACTTGATACAGTCTGCTGTAAAAAGTACAACTGAACACTGACCCACTTCAGTAAGGTGCCAAAAGATGCGGAATTGAACCAGGCATCGACAGCTGTTGAAAAATGGCAAATTTCCCTGGTTTCCATGGAGTAGGAGCCGTTGCTGGGCACGTGATTATGACATAAATGATCATTCAATTGTCACTACAGCCAAAAGTATTGGTCGGAGAGCAACGCGGTTTGCACCATTCGATTTGTCGTCACAAAATACGTCGGATTAGCCTATTACCAGCAGCAACTGGAACAGTTTTTCCACTTTTGCATTTTTACCTGGTCTTTTTGTTAATTGAAATCGGCTACACTGTACTCTGTACAATCGCGACTGGTCATTACTATATTCAACTTTTGACTATAAGTTATGTGCCGTTCGGTAGTCCAGAAGACCTGAAATCTTTGGGCTAAGCCCATTTATCTCACCAGCAATTGTCTTACTTCTAAGTCCAAGACAATCTCAATGTCTTTATCTACGTGTAGAAAAACCAGACCATTTGTACATAAAAAACACAAGGTACTTGATACAGTCTGCTGTAAAAAGTACAACTAAACACTGACCCACATTTATAAGGTGATAAAAGATGCGGAATTGGGCCAGGCATCGGCAGATGTTAAAAAATTGCAAATATCCCTGGTTTCCATGGAGTAAGAGCCGTTGCTGGGCACGTGATTATGACATCAATGATCATTGAATTGTCGCCACAGCCAGAAGTATTGGTCGGAGAGCAACGCTATTTGCACCATTCGATTTCTCGTCACAAAATACGTCGGATTAGCCTCTTACCAGCAGCACTGGAACAGTTTTTCCACTTTTGCATTTTTGCATGGTCTTTTTGTTAATTGAAATCGGCTACACTGTACTTTGTACAATCGCGACTGGTCATTACTATATTCAACTTTTGACTATAAGTTATGTGCCCTTCGGTAGCCCAGAAGACCTGAAATCTTTGGGGCTAAGCCCATTTAACTCACCCAGCAATTGCCTTACTTCTAAGTCCAAGACAATCTCAATGTCTTTATGTACGTGTAGAAAAAACCACACCATTTGTACATGAAAAACACAAGGTACTTGATACAGTCTGCTGTAAAAAGTACAACTGAACACTGACCCACTTCAGTAAGGTGCCAAAAGATTCGGAATTGAGCCAGGCATCGGCAGCTGTTGACAAATTGCAAATTTCCCTGGTTTCCCATGGAGTAAGAGCCGTTGCTGGGCACGTAAAAATGGCAAAAATGATCATTCAATTGTCGCTACAGCCAAAAGTATTGGTCGGAGAGCAACGCGGATTGCACCATTCGATTTGTCGTCACAAAATACGTCGGATTAGCCTCTTACCAGCAGCAACTGAACAGTTTTTCCACTTTTGCATTTTTACCTGGTCTTTTTGTTAATTGAAATCGGCTACACTGTACTCTGTACAATCGCGACTGGTCATTACTATATTCAACTTTTGACTATAAGTTATGTGCCCTTCAGTAGCCCAGAAGACGTCAAATCTTTGGGCTAAGCCCATTTAACTCACCCCAGCAATTGTCTTACTTCTAAGTCCAAGACAATCTCAATGTCTTTATCTACGTGTAGAAAAACACACACCATTTGTACATAAAAAACACAAGGGTACTTGATACAGTCTGCTGTAAAAAGTACAAACTGACCACAGACCCACATGAATAAGGTGCCAAAAGATGCGGAATTGAGCCAGGTATCGGCAGCTGTTGAAAAATTGCAAATTTCCCTGGTTTCCATGGAGTGAGAGCCGTTGCTGGGCACGTGATTATGACATCAATGATCATTCAATTGTCGCTACAGCCAAAAGTATTGGTCGGAGAGCAACGCGGTTTGCACCATTCGATTTCTCGTCACAAAATACGTCGGATTAGCCTCCTACCAGCAGCACTGGAACAGTTTTTCCACTTTTGCATTTTTGCCTGGTCTTTTTGTTAATTGAAACCGGCTACACTGTACTCTGTACAATCGCGACTGGTCATTACTATATTCAACTTTTGACTATAAGTTATGTGCCCTTCGGTAGCCCAGAAGACGTCAAATCTTTGGGCTAAGCCCATTTAACTCAACCAGCTATTGTCTTACTTCTAAGTCCAAGAAAATCTCAATGTCTTTATCTACGTGTAGAAAAACCAGACCATGTGTACATAAAAAACACAAGGTACTTGATACAGTCTGCTGTAAAAAGTACAACTAAACACTGACCCACATTTATAAGGTGCCAAAAGATGCGGAATTGGGCCAGGCATCGGCAGCTGTTAAAAAATTGCAAATATCCCTGGTTTCCATGGAGTAAGAGCCGTTGCTGGGCACGTGATTATGACATCAATGATCATTGAATTGTCGCTACAGCCAAAGTATTGGTCGGAGAGCAACGCGGTTTGCACCATTCGATTTCTCGTCACAAAATACGTCGTATTAGCCTCTTACCAGCAGCACTGGAACAGTTTTTCCACTTTTGCATTTTTGCCTGGTCTTTTTGTTAATTGAAATCGGCTACACTGTACTCTGTACAATCGCGACTGGTCATTACTATATTCCAACTTTTGACTATAAGTTATGTGCCCTTCGGTAGCCAAGAAGACCTGAAATCTTTGGGCTAAGCCCATTTAACTCACCCAGCAATTGCCTTACTTCTAAGTGCAAGACAATCTCAATGTCTTTATCTACGTGTAGAAAATCCACACCATTTGTACGTGAAAAACACAAGGTACTTGATACAGTCTGCTGTAAAAAGTACAACTGAACACTGACCCACTTCAGTAAGGTGCCAAAAGATGCGGAATTGAGCCAGGCATCGGCAGCTGTTGAAAAATTGCAAATTTCCCTGGTTTCCATGGAGTAAGAGCCGTTGCTGGGCACGTGATTATGGCATAAATGATCATTCAATTGTCACTACAGCCAAAAGTATTGGTCGGAGAGCAACGAGGTTTGCACCATTCGATTTGTCGTCACAAAATACGTCGGATTAGCCTATTACCAGCAGCAACTGGAACAGCTTTTCCACTTTTGCATTTTTACCTGGTCTTTTTGTTAATTGAAATCGGCTACACTGTACTCTGTACAATCGCGACTGGTCATTACTATATTCAACTTTTGACTATAAGTTATGTGCCCTTCAGTAGCCCAGAAGACGTCAAATCTTTGGGCTAAGCCCATTTAACTCACCCAGCAATTGTCTTACTTCTAAGTCCAAGACAATCTCAATGTCTTTATCTACGTGTAGAAAAACCACACCATTTGTACATAAAAGACACAAGGTACTTGATACAGTCTGCTGTAAAAAGTACAACTGAACACTGACCCACTTCAGTAAGGTGCCAAAAGATGCGGAATTGAGCCAGGCATCGGCAGCTGTTGAAAAATTGCAAATTTCCCTGGTTTCCATGGAGTAAGAGCTGTTGCTTTGCACGTGATTATGGCATAAATGATCATTGAATTGTCGCCACAGCCAAAAGTATTGGTCGGAGAGCAACGCGGTTTGCACAATTCGATTTGTCGTCACAAAATACGTCGGATTAGCCTCTTACCAGCAGCACTGGAACAGCTTTTCCACTTTTGCATTTTTACCTGGTCTTTTTGTTAATGAAATCGGCTACACTGTACTCTGTACAATCGCGACTGGTCATTACTATATTCAACTTTTGACTATAAGTTATGTGCCCTTCGGTAGCCCAGAAGACCTGAAATCTTTGGGCTCAGCCCATTTATCTCACCCAGCAATTGTCTTACTTCTAAGTCGAAGACAATCTCAATGTCTTTATCTACGTGTAGAAAAACCACACCATTTGTACATAAAAAACACAAGGTACTTGATACAGTCTGCTGTAAAAAGTACAACTAAACACTGACCCACATTTATAAGGTGCCAAAAGATGCAGAATTGGGCCAGGCATCGGCAGATGTTAAAAAATTGCAAATATCCCTGGTTTCCATGGAGTAAGAGCCGTTGCTGGGCACGTGATTATGACATCAATGATCATTGAACTGTCGCCACAGCCACAAGTATTGGTCGGAGAGCAACGCGGTTTGCACCATTCGATTTCTCGTCACAAAATACGTCGGATTAGCCTCTTACCAGCAGCACTGGAACAGTTTTTTCCACTTTTGCATTTTTGCCTGGTCTTTTTGTTAATTGAAATCGGCTACACTGTACTCTGTACAATCGCGACTGGTCATTACTATATTCAACTTTTGACTATAAGTTATGTGCCCTTCGGTAGACCAGAAGACCTGAAATCTTTGGGCTAAGCCCATTTAACTCACCCAGCAATTGTCTTACTTCTAAGTCCAAGACAATCTCAATGTCTTTATCTACGTGTAGAAAAACCACACCATTTGTACATGAAAAACACAAGGTACTTGATACAGTCTGCTGTAAAAAGTACAACTGAACACTGACCCACTTCAGTAAGGTGCCAAAAGATTCGGAATTGAGCCAGGCATCGGCAGCTGTTGACAAATTGCAAATTTCCCTGGTTTCCATGGAGTAAGAGCCGTTTGCTGGGCACGTGATTATGGCAAAAATGATCATTCAATTGTCGCTACAGCCAAAAGTATTGGTCGGAGAGCAACGCGGATTGCACCATTCGATTTCTCGTCACAAAATACGTCGGATTAGCCTCTTACTAGTAGCACTGGAACAGTTTTTTCCACTTTTGCATTTTTGCCTGGTCTTTTTGTTAATTGAACCGGCTACACTCTACTCTGTACAATTGCGACTGGTCATTACTATATTCAACTTTTGACTATAAGTTATGTGCCCTTCGGTAGCCCAGAAGACGTTAAATCTTTGGGCTAAGCCCATTTAACTCACCCAGCAATTGTCTTACTTCTAAGTCCAAGACAATCTCAATGTCTTTATCTACGTGTAGAAAAACCATACCATTTGTACATGAAAAACACAAGGTACTTGATACAGTCTGCTGTAAAAAGTACAACTGAACACTGACCCACTTCAGTAAGGTGCAAAAGATGCGGAATTGAGCCAGGGCATCGGCAGCTGTTGAAAAAAGTGCAAATTTCCTGGTTTTATGGAGTAAGAGCCGTTGCTGGGCACGTGATTATGACATAAATGATCATTCAATTGTCACTACAGCCAAAAGTATTGGTCGGAGAGCAACGCGGTTTGCACCATTCGATTTGTCGTCACAAAATACGTCGGATTAGCCTTTTACCAGCAGCACTGGAACAATTTTTCCAATTTTGCATTTTTGCCTGGTCTTTTTTGTTAATTGAAATCGGCTACACTGTACTCTGTACAATCGCGACTGGTCATTACTATATTCAACTTTTGACTATAAGTTATGTGCCCTTCGGTAGCCCAGAAGACCTGAAATCTTTGGGCTATGCCCATTTATCTCACCCAGCAATTGTCTTACTTCTAAGTCCAAGAAAATCTCAATGTCTTTATCTACGTGTAGAAAAACCATACCATTTGTACATGAAAAACACAAGGTACTTGATACAGTCTGCTGTAAAAAGTACAACTGAACACTGACCCACTTCAGTAAGGTGCCAAAAGATGCGGAATTGAACCAGGCATCGGAAGCTGTTGAAAAATGGCAAATTTCCCTGGTTTCCATGGAGTAGGAGCCGTTGCTGGGCACGTGATTATGACATAAATGATCATTCAATTGTCACTACAGCCAAAAGTATTGGTCGGAGAGCAACGCGGTTTGCACCATTCGATTTGTCGTCACAAAATACGTCGGATTAGCCTATTACCAGCAGCAACTGGAACAGTTTTTCCACTTTTGCATTTTTACCTGGTCTTTTTGTTAATTGAAATCGGCTACACTGTACTCTGTACAATCGCGACTGGTCATTACTATATTCAACTTTTGACTATAAGTTATGTGCCGTTCGGTAGTCCAGAAGACCTGAAATCTTTGGGCTAAGCCCATTTATCTCACCCAGCAATTGTCTTACTTCTAAGTCCAAGACAATCTCAATGTCTTTATCTACGTGTAGAAAAACCAGACCATTTGTACATAAAAAACACAAGGTACTTGATACAGTCTGCTGTAAAAAGTACAACTAAACACTGACCCACATTTATAAGGTGATAAAAGATGCGGAATTGGGCCAGGCATCGGCAGATGTTAAAAAATTGCAAATATCCCTGGTTTCCATGGAGTAAGAGCCGTTGCTGGGCACGTGATTATGACATCAATGATCATTAAATTGTCGCCACAGCCAGAAGTATTGGTCGGAGAGCAACGCGGTTTGCACCATTCGATTTGTCGTCACAAAATACGTCGGATTAGCCTATTACCAGCAGCAACTGGAACAGTTTTTCCACTTTTGCATTTTTACCTGGTCTTTTTGTTAATTGAAATCGGCTACACTGTACTCTGTACAATCGCGACTGGTCATTACTATATTCAACTTTTGACTATAAGTTATGTGCCCTTCAGTAGCCCAGAAGACGTCAAATCTTTGGGCTTAGCCCATTTAACTCACCCAGCAATTGTCTTACTTCTAAGTCCAAGACAATCTCAATGTCTTTATCTACGTGTAGAAAAACCAGACCATTTGTACATAAAAAACACAAGGTACTTGATACAGTCTGCTGTAAAAAGTACAACTGACCACAGACCCACATGAATAAGGTGCCAAAAGATGCGGAATTGAGCCAGGTATCGGCAGCTGTTGAAAAATTGCAAATTTCCCTGGTTTCCATGGAGTAAGAGCCGTTGCTGGGCACGTGATTATGACATAAATGATCATTCAATTGTCACTACAGCCAAAAGTATTGGTCGGAGAGCAACGCGGTTTGCACCATTCGATTTCTCGTCACAAAATACGTCGGATTAGCCTCTTACCAGCAGCACTGGAACAGTTTTTCCACTTTTGCATTTTTGCCTGGTCTTTTTGTTAATTGAAACCGGCTACACTGTACTCTGTACAATCGCGACTGGTCATTACTATATTCAACTTTTGACTATAAGTTATGTGCCCTTCGGTAGCCCAGAAGACCTGAAATCTTTGGGCTAAGCCCATTTAACTCACCCAGCAATTGCCTTACCTCTAAGTGCAAGACAATCTCAATGTCTTTATCTACGTGTAGAAAAACCACACCATTTAAAAACACAAGGTACTTGATACAGTCTGCTGTAAAAAGTACAACTGAACACTGACCCACTTCAGTAAGGTGCAAAAAGATGCGAATTGAGCCGCATCGCAGCTGTTGAAAAATTGCAATTTCCCTGGTTTCCATGGAGTAAAAGCTGTTGCTTTGCACGTGAATTATGGTATAAATGATCATTGAATTGTCGCCACAGCCAAAAGTATTGGTCGAGAGCAACGCGGTTTGCACCATTCGATTTGTCGTCACAAAATACGTCGGATTAGCCTCTTACCAGCAGCACTGGAACAGTTTTCCACTTTTGCATTTTTACCTGCTCTTTTTGTTAATTGAAATCGGCTACACTGTACTCTGTACAATCGCGACTGGTCATTACTATATTCAACTTTTGGACTATAAGTTATGTGCCGTTCGGTAGTCAGAAGACCTGAAATCTTTGGGCTATGCCCATTCATCTCACCCAGCAATTGTCTTACTCTAAGTCCAAGACATTCTCAATGTCTTTATCTACGTGTAGAAAAACCATACCATTTGTACATGAAAAACACAAGGTACTTGATACAGTCTGCTGTAAAAAGTACAACTGAACACTGACCCACTTCAGTAAGGTGCCAAAAGATGCGGAATTGAACCAGGCATCGGAAGCTGTTGAAAAATGGCAAATTTCCCTGGTTTCCATGGAGTAGGAGCCGTTGCTGGGCACGTGATTATGACATAATGATCATTCAATTGTCACTACAGCCAAAAGTATTGGTCGGAGAGCAACGCGGTTTGCACCATTCGATTTGTCGTCACAAAATACGTCGGATTTAGCCTATTACAGCAGCAACTGGAACAGTTTTTCCACTTTTGCATTTTTACCTGGTCTTTTTGTTAATTGAAATCGGCTACACTGTACTCTGTACAATCGCGACTGGTCATTACTATATTCAACTTTTGACTATAAGTTATGTGCCGTTCGGTAGTCCAGAAGACCTGAAATCTTTGGGCTAAGCCCATTTATCTCACCCAGCAATTGTCTTACTTCTAAGTCCAAGACAATCTCAATGTCTTTATCTACGTGTAGAAAAACCAGACCATTTGTACATAAAAAACACAAGGTACTTGATACAGTCTGCCTGTAAAAAGTACAACTAAACACTGACCCACATTTATAAGGTGATAAAAGATGCGGAATTGGGCCAGGCATCGGCAGATGTTAAAAAAATTGCAAATATCCCTGGTTTCCATGGAGTAAGAGCGTTGCTGGGCACGTGATTATGACATAAATGATCATTCAATTGTCACTACAGCCAAAAGTATTGGTCGGAGAGCAACGCGGTTTGCACATTCGATTTCTCGTCACAAAATACGTCGGATTAGCCTCTTACCAGCAGCACTGGAACAGTTTTTCCACTTTTGCATTTTTGCCTGGTCTTTTTGTTAATTGAAACCGGCTACACTGTACTCTGTACAATCGCGACTGGTCATTACTATATTCAACTTTTGACTATAAGTTATGTGCCCTTCGGTAGCCCAGAAGACCTGAAATCTTTGGGCTAAGCCCATTTAACTCACCCAGCAATTGCCTTACTTCTAAGTGCAAGACAATCTCAATGTCATTATCTACGTGTAGAAAAACCACACCATTTGTACGTGAAAAACACAAGGTACTTGATACAGTCTGCTGTAAAAAGTACAACTGAACACTGACCCACTTCAGTAAGGTGCCAAAAGATGCGGAATTGAGCCAGGCATCGGCAGCTGTTGAAAAATTGCAAATTTCCCTGGTTTCCATGGAGTAAAAGCTGTTGCTTTGCACGTGATTATGGTATAAATGATCATTGAATTGTCGCCACAGCCAAAAGTATTGGTCGGAGAGCAACGCGGTTTGCACCATTCGATTTGTCGTCACAAAATACGTCGGATTAGCCTCTTACCAGCAGCACTGGAACAGTTTTTCCCACTTTTGCATTTTTACCTGCTCTTTTTGTTAATTGAAATCGGCTACACTGTACTCTGTACAATCGCGACTGGTCATTACTATATTCAACTTTTGACTATAAGTTATGTGCCGTTCGGTAGTCCAGAAGACCTGAAATCTTTGGGCTATGCCCATTCATCTCACCCAGCAATTGTCTTACTTCTAAGTCCAAGACAATCTCAATGTCTTTATCTACGTGTAGAAAAACCAGACCATTTGTACATGAAAAACACAAGGTACTTGATACAGTCTGCTGTAAAAAGTACAACTGAACACTGACCCACTTCAGTAAGGTGCCAAAAGATGCGGAATTGAACCAGGCATCGGAAGCTGTTGAAAAATGGCAAATTTCCCTGGTTTCCATGGAGTAGGAGCCGTTGCTGGGCACGTGATTATGACATAAATGATCATTCAATTGTCACTACAGCCAAAAGTATTGGTCGGAGAGCAACGCGGTTTGCACCATTCGATTTGTCGTCACAAAATACGTCGGATTAGCCTATTACCAGCAGCAACTGGAACAGTTTTTCCACTTTTGCATTTTTACCTGGTCTTTTTGTTAATTGAAATCGGCTACACTGTACTCTGTACAATCGCGACTGGTCATTACTATATTCAACTTTTGACTATAAGTTATGTGCCCTTCGGTAGTCCAGAAGACCTGAAATCTTTGGGCTAAGCCCATTTATCTCACCCAGCAATTGTCTTACTTCTAAGTCCAAGACAATCTCAATGTCTTTATCTACGTGTAGAAAAACCAGACCATTTGTACATAAAAAACACAAGGTACTTGATACAGTCTGCTGTAAAAAGTACAACTAAACACTGACCCACATTTATAAGGTGATAAAAGATGCGGAATTGGGCCAGGCATCGGCAGATGTTAAAAAATTGCAAATATCCCTGGTTTCCATGGAGTAAGAGCCGTTGCTGGGCACGTGATTATGACATCAATGATCATTAAATTGTCGCCACAGCCAGAAGTATTGGTCGGAGAGCAACGCGGTTTGCACCATTCGATTTGTCGTCACAAAATACGTCGGATTAGCCTATTACCAGCAGCAACTGGAACAGTTTTTCCACTTTTGCATTTTTACCTGGTCTTTTTGTTAATTGAAATCGGCTACACTGTACTCTGTACAATCGCGACTGGTCATTACTATATTCAACTTTTGACTATAAGTTATGTGCCCTTCAGTAGCCCAGAAGACGTCAAATCTTTGGGCTTAGCCCATTTAACTCACCCAGCAATTGTCTTACTTCTAAGTCCAAGACAATCTCAATGTCTTTATCTACGTGTAGAAAAACCACACCATTTGTACATAAAAGACACAAGGTACTTGATACAGTCTGCTGTAAAAAGTACAACTGACCACAGACCCACATGAATAAGGTGCCAAAAGATGCGGAATTGAGCCAGGTATCGGCAGCTGTTGAAAAATTGCAAATTTCCCTGGTTTCCATGGAGTAAGAGCCGTTGCTGGGCACGTGATTATGACATAAATGATCATTCAATTGTCACTACAGCCAAAAGTATTGGTCGGAGAGCAACGCGGTTTGCACCATTCGATTTCTCGTCACAAAATACGTCGGATTAGCCTCTTACCAGCAGCACTGGAACAGTTTTTCCACTTTTGCATTTTTGCCTGGTCTTTTTGTTAATTGAAACCGGCTACACTGTACTCTGTACAATCGCGACTGGTCATTACTATATTCAACTTTTGACTATAAGTTATGTGCCCTTCGGTAGCCCAGAAGACCTGAAATCTTTGGGCTAAGCCCATTTAACTCACCCAGCAATTGCCTTACTTCTAAGTGCAAGACAATCTCAATGTCTTTATCTACGTGTAGAAAAACCACACCATTTGTACGTGAAAAACACAAGGTACTTGATACAGTCTGCTGTAAAAAGTACAACTGAACACTGACCCACTTCAGTAAGGTGCCAAAAGATGCGGAATTGAGCCAGGCATCGGCAGCTGTTGAAAAATTGCAAATTTCCCTGGTTTCCATGGAGTAAAAGCTGTTGCTTTGCACGTGATTATGGTATAAATGATCATTGAATTGTCGCCACAGCCAAAAGTATTGGTCGGAGAGCAACGCGGTTTGCACCATTCGATTTGTCGTCACAAAATACGTCGGATTAGCCTCTTACCAGCAGCACTGGAACAGTTTTTCCACTTTTGCATTTTTACCTGCTCTTTTTGTTAATTGAAATCGGCTACACTGTACTCTGTACAATCGCGACTGGTCATTACTATATTCAACTTTTGACTATAAGTTATGTGCCGTTCGGTAGTCCAGAAGACCTGAAATCTTTGGGCTATGCCCATTCATCTCACCCAGCAATTGTCTTACTTCTAAGTCCAAGACAATCTCAATGTCTTTATCTACGTGTAGAAAAACCATACCATTTGTACATGAAAAACACAAGGTACTTGATACAGTCTGCTGTAAAAAGTACAACTGAACACTGACCCACTTCAGTAAGGTGCCAAAAGATGCGGAATTGAACCAGGCATCGGAAGCTGTTGAAAAATGGCAAATTTCCCTGGTTTCCATGGAGTAGGAGCCGTTGCTGGGCACGTGATTATGACATAAATGATCATTCAATTGTCACTACAGCCAAAAGTATTGGTCGGAGAGCAACGCGGTTTGCACCATTCGATTTGTCGTCACAAAATACGTCGGATTAGCCTATTACCAGCAGCAACTGGAACAGTTTTTCCACTTTTGCATTTTTACCTGGTCTTTTTGTTAATTGAAATCGGCTACACTGTACTCTGTACAATCGCGACTGGTCATTACTATATTCAACTTTTGACTATAAGTTATGTGCCGTTCGGTAGTCCAGAAGACCTGAAATCTTTGGGCTAAGCCCATTTATCTCACCCAGCAATTGTCTTACTTCTAAGTCCAAGACAATCTCAATGTCTTTATCTACGTGTAGAAAAACCAGACCATTTGTACATAAAAAACACAAGGTACTTGATACAGTCTGCTGTAAAAAGTACAACTAAACACTGACCCACATTTATAAGGTGATAAAAGATGCGGAATTGGGCCAGGCATCGGCAGATGTTAAAAAATTGCAAATATCCCTGGTTTCCATGGAGTAAGAGCCGTTGCTGGGCACGTGATTATGACATCAATGATCATTAAATTGTCGCCACAGCCAGAAGTATTGGTCGGAGAGCAACGCGGTTTGCACCATTCGATTTGTCGTCACAAAATACGTCGGATTAGTCTATTACCAGCAGCAACTGGAACAGTTTTTCCACTTTTGCATTTTTACCTGGTCTTTTTGTTAATTGAAATCGGCTACACTGTACTCTGTACAATCGCGACTGGTCATTACTATATTCAACTTTTGACTATAAGTTATGTGCCCTTCAGTAGCCCAGAAGACGTCAAATCTTTGGGCTTAGCCCATTTAACTCACCCAGCAATTGTCTTACTTCTAAGTCCAAGACAATCTCAATGTCTTTATCTACGTGTAGAAAAACCAGACCATTTGTACATAAAAGACACAAGGTACTTGATACAGTCTGCTGTAAAAAGTACAACTGACCACAGACCCACATGAATAAGGTGCCAAAAGATGCGGAATTGAGCCAGGTATCGGCAGCTGTTGAAAAATTGCAAATTTCCCTGGTTTCCATGGAGTAAGAGCCGTTGCTGGGCACGTGATTATGACATAAATGATCATTCAATTGTCACTACAGCCAAAAGTATTGGTCGGAGAGCAACGCGGTTTGCACCATTCGATTTCTCGTCACAAAATACGTCGGATTAGCCTCTTACCATCAGCACTGGAACAGTTTTTCCACTTTTGCATTTTTGCCTGGTCTTTTTGTTAATTGAAATCGGCTACACTGTACTCTGTACAATCGCGACTGGTCATTACTATATTCAACTTTTGACTATAAGTTATGTGCCGTTCGGTAGCCCAGAAGACGTCAAATCTTTGGGCTCAGCCCATTTATCTCACCCAGCAATTGTCTTACTTCTAAGTCGAAGACAATCTCAATGTCTTTATCTACGTGTAGAAAAACCAGACCATTTGTACATAAAAAACACAAGGTACTTGATACAGTCTGCTGTAAAAAGTACAACTAAACACTCACCCACATTTATAAGGTGCCAAAAGATGCAGAATTGGGCCAGGCATTGGCAGATGTTAAAAAATTGCAAATATCCCTGGTTTCCATGGAGTAAGAGCCGTTGCTGGGCACGTGATTATGACATCAATGATCATTGAACTGTCGCCACAGCCACAAGTATTGGTCGGAGAGCAACGCGGTTTGCACCATTCGATTTCTCGTCACAAAATACGTCGGATTAGCCTCTTACCAGCAGCACTGGAACAGTTTTTCCACTTTTGCATTTTTGCCTGGTCTTTTTGTTAATTGAAATCGGCTACACTGTACTCTGTACAATCGCGACTGGTCATTACTATATTCAACTTTTGACTATAAGTTATGTGCCCTTCGGTAGCCCAGAAGACCTGAAATCTTTGGGCTAAGCCCATTTAACTCACCCAGCAATTGTCTTACTTCTAAGTCCAAGACAATCTCAATGTCTTTATCTACGTGTAGAAAAACCACACCATTTGTACATGAAAAACACAAGGTACTTGATACAGTCTGCTGTAAAAAGTACAACTGAACACTGACCCACTTCAGTAAGGTGCCAAAAGATTCGGTATTGAGCCAGGCATCGGCAGCTGTTGACAAATTGCAAATTTCCCTGGTTTCCATGGAGTAAGAGCCGTTGCTGGGCACGTGATTATGGCAAAAATGATCATTCAATTGTCGCTACAGCCAAAAGTATTGGTCGGAGAGCAACGCGGATTGCACCATTCGATTTCTCGTCACAAAATACGTCGGATTAGTCTCTTACTAGTAGCACTGGAACAGTTTTTCCACTTTTGCATTTTTGCCTGGTCTTTTTGTTAATTGAAACCGGCTACACTCTACTCTGTACAATTGCGACTGGTCATTACTATATTCAACTTTTGACTATAAGTTATATGCCCTTCGGTAGCCCAGAAGACGTCAAATCTTTGGGCTAAGCCCATTTAACTCACCCAGCAATTGTCTTACTTCTAAGTCCAAGACAATCTCAATGTCTTTATCTACGTGTAGAAAAACCATACCATTTGTACATGAAAAACACAAGGTACTTGATACAGTCTGCTGTAAAAAGTACAACTGAACACTGACCCACTTCAGTAAGGTGCCAAAAGATGCGGAATTGAGCCAGGCATCGGCAGCTGTTGAAAAAGTGCAAATTTCCCTGGTTTTATGGAGTAAGAGCCATTGCTGGGCACGTGATTATGACATAAATGATCATTCAATTGTCACAACAGCCAAAAGTATTGGTCGGAGAGCAACGCGGTTTGCACCATTCGATTTGTCGTCACAAAATACGTCGGATTAGCCTCTTACCAGCAGCACTGGAACAATTTTTCCAATTTTGCATTTTTGCCTGGTCTTTTTGTTAATTGAAATCGGCTACACTGTACTCTGTACAATCGCGACTGGTCATTACTATATTCAACTTTTGACTATAAGTTATGCGCCCTTCGGTAGCCCAGAAGACGTCAAATCTTTGGGCTAAGCCCATTTAACTCACCCAGCAATTGCCTTACTTCTAAGTCGAAGACAATCTCAATGTCTTTATCTACGTGTAGAAAAACCACACCATTTGTACGTGAAAAACACAAGGTACTTGATACAGTCTGCTGTAAAAAGTACAACTGAACACTGACCCACTTCAGTAAGGTGCCAAAAGATTCGGAATTGAGCCAGGCATCGGCAGCTGTTGACAAATTGCAAATTTCCCTGGTTTCCATGGAGTGAGAGCCGTTGCTGGGCACGTGATTATGACATCAATGATCATTCAATTGTCGCTACAGCCAAAAGTATTGGTCGGAGAGCAACGCGGTTTGCACCATTCGATTTCTCGTCACAAAATACGTCGGATTAGCCTCTTACCAGCAGCACTGGAACAGTTTTTCCACTTTTGCATTTTTGCCTGGTCTTTTTGTTAATTGAAACCGGCTACACTGTACTTTGTACAATCGCGACTGGTCATTACTATATTCAACTTTTGACTATAAGTTATATGCCCTTCGGTAGCCCAGAAGACGTCAAATTTTTGGGCTAAGCCCATTTAACTCACCCAGCAAGTGTCTTATTTCTAAGTCCAAGACAATCTCAATGTCTTTATCTACGTGTAGAAAAACCTTACCATTTGTACATAAAAAACACAAGGTACTTGATACAGTCTGCTGTAAAAAGTACAACTGAACACTGACCCACTTCAGTAAGGTGCCAAAAGATGCGGAATTGAACCAGGCATCGGCAGCTGTTGAAAAATTGCAAATTTCCCTGGTTTCCATGGAGTAAGAGCCGTTGCTGGGCACGTGATTATGACATAAATGATCATTCAATTGTCACTACAGCCAAAAGTATTGGTCGGAGAGCAACGCGGTTTGCACCATTCGATTTGTCGTCACAAAATACGTCGGATTAGCCTCTTACCAGCAGCAACTGGAACAGTTTTTCCACTTTTGCATTTTTACCTGGTCTTTTTGTTAATTGAAATCGGCTACACTGTACTCTGTACAATCGCGACTGGTCATTACTATATTCAACTTTTGACTATAAGTTATGTGCCCTTCAGTAGCCCAGAAGACGTCAAATCTTTGGGCTTAGCCCATTTAACTCACCCAGCATTTGTCTTACTTCTAAGTCCAAGACAATCTCAATGTCTTTATCTACGTGTAGAAAAACCACACCATTTGTACATAAAAGACACAAGGTACTTGATACAGTCTGCTGTAAAAAGTACAACTGACCACAGACCCACATGAATAAGGTGCCAAAAGATGCGGAATTGAACCAGGCATCGGCAGCTGTTGAAAAATTGCAAATTTCCCTGGTTTCCATGGAGTAAGAGCCGTTGCTGGGCACGTGATTATGACATCAATGATCATTTAATTGTCACTACAGCCAAAAGTATTGGTCGGAGAGCAACGCGGTTTGCACCATTCGATTTGTCGTCACAAAATACGTCGGATTAGCCTCTTACCAGCAGCAACTGGAACAGTTTTTCCACTTTTGCATTTTTACCTGGTCTTTTTGTTAATTGAAATCGGCTACACTGTACTCTGTACAATCGCGACTGGTCATTACTATATTCAACTTTTGACTATAAGTTATGTGCCCTTCGGTAGCCCAGAAGACCTGAAATCTTTGGGCTAAGCCCATTTAACTCACCCAGCAATTGCCTTACTTCTAAGTGCAAGACAATCTCAATGTCTTTATCTACGTGTAGAAAAACCAGACCATTTGTACATAAAAAACACAAGGTACTTGATACAGTCTGCTGTAAAAAGTACAACTAAACACTGACCCACATTTATAAGGTGCCAAAAGATGCGGAATTGGGCCAGGCATCGGCAGCTGTTAAAAAATTGCAAATATCCCTGGTTTCCATGGAGTAAGAGCCGTTGCTGGGCACGTGATTATGACATAAATGATCATTGAATTGTCGCTACAGCCAAAGTATTGGTCGGAGAGCAACGCGGTTTGCACCATTGGATTTGTCGTCACAAAATACGTCGGATTAGCCTCTTACCAGCAGCACTGGAACAGTTTTTCCACTTTTGCATTTTTGCCTGGTCTTTTTGTTAATTGAAATCGGCTACACTGTACTCTGTACAATCGCGACTGGTCATTACTATATTCAACTTTTGACTATAAGTTATGTGCCCTTCGGTAGCCAAGAAGACCTGAAATCTTTGGGCTAAGCCCATTTAACTCAACCAGCAATTGCCTTACTTCTAAGTGCAAGACAATCTCAATGTCTTTATCTACGTGTAGAAAATCCACACCATTTGTACGTGAAAAACATGAGGTACTTGATACAGTCTGCTGTAAAAAGTACAACTGAACACTGACCCACTTCAGTAAGGTGCCAAAAGATGCGGAATTGAGCCAGGCATCGGCAGCTGTTGAAAAATTGCAAATTTCCCTGGTTTCCATGGAGTAAGAGCCGTTGCTGGGCACGTGATTATGGCATAAATGATCATTCAATTGTCACTACAGCCAAAAGTATTGGTCGGAGAGCAACGCGGTTTGCACCATTCGATTTCTCGTCACAAAATACGTCGGATTAGCCTCTTACCAGCAGCACTGGAACAGTTTTTCCACTTTTGCATTTTTACCTGGTCTTTTTGTTAATTGAAATCGGCTACACTGTACTCTGTACAATCGCGACTGGTCATTACTATATTCAACTTTTGACTATAAGTTATGTGCCCTTCGGTAGCCCAGAAGACCTGAAATCTTTGGGCTAAGCCCATTTAACTCACCCAGCAATTGTCTTACTTCTAAGTCCAAGACAATCTCAATGTCTTTATCTACGTGTAGAAAAACCATACCATTTGTACATGAAAAACACAAGGTACTTGATACAGTCTGCTGTAAAAAGTACAACTGAACACTGACCCACTTCAGTAAGGTGCCAAAAGATGCGGAATTGAACCAGGCATCGGCAGCTGTTGAAAAATTGCAAATTTCCCTGGTTTCCATGGAGTAGGAGCCGTTCCTGGGCACGTGATTATGACATAAATGATCATTCAATTGTCACTACAGCCAAAAGTATTGGTCGGAGAGCAACGCGGTTTGCACCATTCGATTTCTCGTCACAAAATACGTCGGATTAGCCTCTTACTAGTAGCACTGGAACAGTTTTTCCACTTTTGCATTTTTGCCTGGTCTTTTTGGGAATAGAAACCGGCTACACTGTACTCTGTACAATCGCGACTGGTCATTACTATATTCAACTTTTGACTATAAGTTATGTGCCCTTCGGTAGCCCAGAAGACGTCAAATCTTTGGGCTAAGCCCATTTAACTCAACCAGCAATTGCCTTACTTCTAAGTCCAAGACAATCTCAATGTCTTTATCTACGTGTAGAAAAACCAGACCATTTGTACATAAAAAACACAAGGTACTTGATACAGTCTGCTGTAAAAAGTACAACTGAACACTGACCCACTTCAGTAAGGTGCCAAAAGATGCGGAATTGAACCAGGCATCGGCAGCTGTTGACAAATTGCAAATTTCCCTGGTTTCCATGGAGTAAGAGCCGTTGCTGGGCACGTGATTATGACATAAATGATCATTCAATTGTCACTACAGCCAAAAGTATTGGTCGGAGAGCAACGCGGTTTGCACCATTGGATTTGTCGTCACAAAATACGTCGGATTAGCCTCTTACCAGCAGCAACTGGAACAGTTTTTCCACTTTTGCATTTTTACCTGGTCTTTTTGTTAATTGAAATCGGCTACACTGTACTCTGTACAATCGCGACTGGTCATTACTATATTCAACTTTTGACTATAAGTTATGTGCCCTTCAGTAGCCCAGAAGACGTCAAATCTTTGGGCTTAGCCCATTTAACTCACCCAGCAATTGTCTTACTTCTAAGTCCAAGACAATCTCAATGTCTTTATCTACGTGTAGAAAAACCACACCATTTGTACATAAAAGACACAAGGTACTTGATACAGTCTGCTGTAAAAAGAACAACTGACCACAGACCCACATGAATAAGGTGCCAAAAGATGCGGAATTGAGCCAGGTATCGGCAGCTGTTGAAAAATTGCAAATTTCCCTGGTTTCCATGGAGTAAGAGCCGTTGCTGGGCACGTGATTATGACATAAATGATCATTCAATTGTCACTACAGCCAAAAGTATTGGTCGGAGTGCAACGCGGTTTGCACCATTCGATTTCTCGTCACAAAATACGTCGGATTAGCCTCTTACCAGCAGCACTGGAACAGTTTTTCCACTTTTGCATTTTTGCCTGGTCTTTTTGTTAATTGAAATCGGCTACACTGTACTCTGTACAATCGCGACTGGTCATTACTATATTCAACTTTTGACTATAAGTTATGTGCCCTTCGGTAGCCCAGAAGACCTGAAATCTTTGGGCTAAGCCCATTTAACTCACCCAGCAATTGTCTTACTTCTAAGTCCAAGACAATCTCAATGTCTTTATCTACGTGTAGAAAAACCATACCATTTGTACATGAAAAACACAAGGTACTTGATACAGTCTGCTGTAAAAAGTACAACTGAACACTGACCCACTTCAGTAAGGTGCCAAAAGATGCGGAATTGAACCAGGCATCGGCAGCTGTTGAAAAATTGCAAATTTCCCTGGTTTCCATGGAGTAGGAGCCGTTCCTGGGCACGTGATTATGACATAAATGATCATTCAATTGTCACTACAGCCAAAAGTATTGGTCGGAGAGCAACGCGGTTTGCACCATTCGATTTCTCGTCACAAAATACGTCGGATTAGCCTCTTACTAGTAGCACTGGAACAGTTTTTCCACTTTTGCATTTTTGCCTGGTCTTTTTGTTAATAGAAACCGGCTACACTGTACTCTGTACAATCGCGACTGGTCATTACTATATTCAACTTTTGACTATAAGTTATGTGCCCTTCGGTAGCCCAGAAGACGTCAAATCTTTGGGCTAAGCCCATTTAACTCAACCAGCAATTGCCTTACTTCTAAGTCCAAGACAATCTCAATGTCTTTATCTACGTGTAGAAAAACCAGACCATTTGTACATAAAAAACACAAGGTACTTGATACAGTCTGCTGTAAAAAGTACAACTAAACACTGACCCACATTTATAAGGTGCCAAAAGATGCGGAATTGGGCCAGGCATCGGCAGCTGTTAAAAAATTGCAAATATCCCTAGTTTCCATGGAGTGAGAGCCGTTGCTGGGCACGTGATTATGACATCAATGATCATTCAATTGTCGCTACAGCCAAAAGTATTGGTCGGAGAGCAACGCGGTTTGCACCATTCGATTTCTCGTCACAAAATACGTCGGATTAGCCTCTTACCAGCAGCACTGGAACAGTTTTTCCACTTTTGCATTTTTGCCTGGTCTTTTTGTTAATTGAAACCGGCTACACTGTACTTTGTACAATCGCGACTGGTCATTACTATATTCAACTTTTGACTATAAGTTATATGCCCTTCGGTAGCCCAGAAGACGTCAAATCTTTGGGCTAAGCCCATTTAACTCACCCAGCAATTGTCTTATTTCTAAGTCCAAGACAATCTCAATGTCTTTATCTACGTGTAGAAAAACCTTACCATTTGTACATGAAAAACACAAGGTACTTGATACAGTCTGCTGTAAAAAGTACAACTGAACACTGACCCACTTCAGTAAGGTGCCAAAAGATGCGGAATTGAACCAGGCATCGGCAGCTGTTGAAAAATTGCAAATTTCCCTGGTTTCCATGGAGTAGGAGCCGTTCCTGGGCACGTGATTATGACATAAATGATCATTCAATTGTCACTACAGCCAAAAGTATTGGTCGGAGAGCAACGCGGTTTGCACCATTCGATTTCTCGTCACAAAATACGTCGGATTAGCCTCTTACTAGTAGCACTGGAACAGTTTTTCCACTTTTGCATTTTTGCCTGGTCTTTTTGTTAATAGAAACCGGCTACACTGTACTCTGTACAATCGCGACTGGTCATTACTATATTCAACTTTTGACTATAAGTTATGTGCCCTTCGGTAGCCCAGAAGACGTCAAATCTTTGGGCTAAGCCCATTTAACTCAACCAGCAATTGCCTTACTTCTAAGTCCAAGACAATCTCAATGTCTTTATCTACGTGTAGAAAAACCAGACCATTTGTACATAAAAAACACAAGGTACTTGATACAGTCTGCTGTAAAAAGTACAACTAAACACTGACCCACATTTATAAGGTGCCAAAAGATGCGGAATTGGGCCAGGCATCGGCAGCTGTTAAAAAATTGCAAATATCCCTAGTTTCCATGGAGTGAGAGCCGTTGCTGGGCACGTGATTATGACATCAATGATCATTCAATTGTCGCTACAGCCAAAAGTATTGGTCGGAGAGCAACGCGGTTTGCACCATTCGATTTCTCGTCACAAAATACGTCGGATTAGCCTCTTACCAGCAGCACTGGAACAGTTTTTCCACTTTTGCATTTTTGCCTGGTCTTTTTGTTAATTGAAACCGGCTACACTGTACTTTGTACAATCGCGACTGGTCATTACTATATTCAACTTTTGACTATAAGTTATATGCCCTTCGGTAGCCCAGAAGACGTCAAATCTTTGGGCTAAGCCCATTTAACTCACCCAGCAATTGTCTTATTTCTAAGTCCAAGACAATCTCAATGTCTTTATCTACGTGTAGAAAAACCTTACCATTTGTACATGAAAAACACAAGGTACTTGATACAGTCTGCTGTAAAAAGTACAACTGAACACTGACCCACTTCAGTAAGGTGCCAAAAGATGCGGAATTGAACCAGGCATCGGCAGCTGTTGACAAATTGCAAATTTCCCTGGTTTCCATGGAGTAAGAGCCGTTGCTGGGCACGTGATTATGACATAAATGATCATTTAATTGTCACTACAGCCAAAAGTATTGGTCGGAGAGCAACGCGGTTTGCACCATTGGATTTGTCGTCACAAAATACGTCGGATTAGCCTCTTACCAGCAGCAACTGGAACAGTTTTTCCACTTTTGCATTTTTACCTGGTCTTTTTGTTAATTGAAATCGGCTACACTGTACTCTGTACAATCGCGACTGGTCATTACTATATTCAACTTTTGACTATAAGTTATGTGCCCTTCAGTAGCCCAGAAGACGTCAAATCTTTGGGCTTAGCCCATTTAACTCACCCAGCAATTGTCTTACTTCTAAGTCCAAGACAATCTCAATGTCTTTATCTACGTGTAGAAAAACCACACCATTTGTACATAAAAGACACAAGGTACTTGATACAGTCTGCTGTAAAAAGTACAACTGAACACTGACCCACATGAATAAGGTGCCAAAAGATGCGGAATTGAGCCAGGTATCGGCAGCTGTTGAAAAATTGCAAATTTCCCTGGTTTCCATGGAGTAAGAGCCGTTGCTGGGCACGTGATTATGACATAAATGATCATTGAATTGTCACTACAGCCAAAAGTATTGGTCGGAGAGCAACGCGGTTTGCACCATTCGATTTCTCGTCACAAAATACGTCGGATTAGCTACTTACCAGCAGCACTGGAACAGTTTTTCCACTTTTGCATTTTTGCCTGGTCTTTTTGTTAATTGAAACCGGCTACACTGTACTCTGTACAATCGCGACTGGTCATTACTATATTCAACTTTTGACTATAAGTTATGTGCCCTTCGGTAGCCCAGAAGACCTGAAATCTTTGGGCTAAGCCCATTTAACTCACCCAGCAATTGCCTTACTTCTAAGTGCAAGACAATCTCAATGTCTTTATCTACGTGTAGAAAAACCACACCATTTGTACGTGAAAAACACAAGGTACTTGATACAGTCTGCTGTAAAAAAGTACAACTGAACATTGACCCACTTAAGGAAGGTGCCAAAAGATGCGGAATTGAGCCAGGCATCGGCAGTTGTTGAAAAATTGCAAATTTCCCTGGTTTCCATGGAGTAAGAGCCGTTGCTTTGCACGTGATTATGGCATAAATGATCATTGAATTGTCGCCACAGCCAAAGTATTGGTCGGAGAGCAACGCGGTTTGCACCATTCGATTTGTCGTCACAAAATACGTCGGATTAGCCTCTTACCAGCAGCACTGGAACAGTTTTTCCACTTTTGCATTTTTACCTGGTCTTTTTGTTAATTGAAATCGGCTACACTGTACTCTGTACAATCGCGACTGGTCATTACTATATTCAACTTTTGACTATAAGTTATGTGCCCTTCGGTAGCCCAGAAGACCTGAAATCTTTCGGCTAAGCCCATTTAACTCACCCAGCAATTGCCTTACTTCTAAGTGCAAGACAATCCCAATGTCTTTATCTAGGTGTAAAAAAACCACACCATTTGTACATGAAAAACACAAGGTACTTGATACAGTCTGCTGTAAAAAGTACAACTGAACACTGACCCACTTCAGTAAGGTGCCAAAAGATTCGGAATTGAGCCAAGCATCGGCAGCTGTTGAAAAATTGCAAATTTCCCTGGTTTCCATGGAGTAAGAGCCGTTGCTACGCACGTGATTATGGCATAAATGATCATTCAATTGTCGCTACAGCCAAAAGTATTGGTCGGAGAGCAACGCGGTTTGCACCATTCGATTTCTCGTCACAAAATACGCCAAATTAGCCTCTTACTAGTAGCACTGGAACAGTTTTTCCAATTTTGCATTTTTGCCTGGTCTTTTTGTTAATTGAAATCGGCTACACTGTACTCTGTACAATCGCGACTGGTCATTACTATATTCAACTTTTGACTATAAGTTATGTGCCGTTCGGTAGCCCAGAAGACGTCAAATCTTTGGGCTAAGCCCATTTAACTCAACCAGCAATTGCCTTACTTCTAAGTCCAAGACAATCTCAATGTCTTTATCTACGTGTAGAAAAACCAGACCATTTGTACATAAAAAACACAAGGTACTTGATACAGTCTGCTGTAAAAAGTACAACTAAAAACTGACCCACATTTATAAGGTGCCAAAAGATGCGGAATTGGGCCAGGCATCGGCAGCTGTTAAAAAATTGCAAATATCCCTGGTTTCCATGGAGTAAGAGCCGTTGCTGGGCACGTGATTATGACATCAATGATCATTGAATTGTCGCTACAGCCAAAGTGTTGGTCGGAGAGCAACGCGGTTTGCACCATTCGATTTCTCGTCACAAAATACGTCGGATTAGCCTCTTACCAGCAGCACTGGAACAGTTTTTCCACTTTTGCATTTTTGCCTGGTCTTTTTGTTAATTGAAATCGGCTACACTGTACTCTGTACAATCGCGACTGGTCATTACTATATTCAACTTTTGACTATAAGTTATGTGCCCTTCGGTAGCCAAGAAGACCTGAAATCTTTCGGCTCAGCCCATTTAACTCACCCAGCAATTGCCTTACTTCTAAGTGCAAGACAATCTCAATGTCTTTATCTACGTGTAGAAAATCCACACCATTTGTACGTGAAAAACATAAGGTACTTGATACAGTCTGCTGTAAAAAGTACAACTGAACACTGACCCACTTCAGTAAGGTGCCAAAAGATGCGGAATTGAGCCAGGCATCGGCAGCTGTTGACAAATTGCAAATTTCCCTGGTTTCCATGGAGTAAGAGCCGTTGCTGGGCACGTGATTATGGCATAAATGATCATTGAATTGTCACTACAGCCAAAAGTATTGGTCGGAGAGCAACGCGGTTTGCACCATTCGATTTCTCGTCACAAAATACGTCGGATTAGCCTCTTACCAGCAGCACTGGAACAGTTTTTCCACTTTTGCATTTTTACCTGGTCTTTTTGTTAATTGAAATCGGCTACACTGTACTCTGTACAATCGCGACTGGTCATTACTATATTCAACTTTTGACTATAAGTTATGTGCCCTTCGGTAGCCCAGAAGACCTGAAATCTTTGGGCTAAGCCCATTTAACTCACCCAGCAATTGTCTTACTTCTAAGTCCAAGACAATCTCAATGTCTTTATCTACGTGTAGAAAAACCATACCATTTGTACATGAAAAACACAAGGTACTTGATACAGTCTGCTGTAAAAAGTACAACTGAACACTGACCCACTTCAGTAAGGTGCCAAAAGATGCGGAATTGAACCAGGCATCGGCAGCTGTTGAAAAATTGCAAATTTCCCTGGTTTCCATGCAGTAGGAGCCGTTGCTGGGCACGTGATTATGACATAAATGATCATTCAATTGTCACTACAGCCAAAAGTATTGGTCGGAGAGCAACGCGGTTTGCACCATTCGATTTGTCGTCACAAAATACGTCGGATTAGCCTATTACCAGCAGCAACTGGAACAGTTTTTCCACTTTTGCATTTTTACCTGGTCTTTTTGTTAATTGAAATCGGCTACACTGTACTCTGTACAATCGCGACTGGTCATTACTATATTCAACTTTTGACTATAAGTTATGTGCCCTTCAGTAGCCCAGAAGACGTCAAATCTATGGGCTTAGCCCATTTAACTCACCCAGCAATTGTCTTACTTCTAATTCCAAGACAATCTCAATGTCTTTATCTACGTGTAGAAAAACCACACCATTTGTACATAAAAGACACAAGGTACTTGATACAGTCTGCTGTAAAAAGTACAACTGACCACAGACCCACATGAATAAGGTGCCAAAAGATGCGGAATTGAGCCAGGTATCGGCAGCTGTTGAAAAATTGCAAATTTCCCTGGTTTCCATGGAGTAAGAGCCGTTGCTGGGCACGTGATTATGACATAAATGATCATTGAATTGTCACTACAGCCAAAAGTATTGGTCGGAGAGCAACGCGGTTTGCACCATTCGATTTCTCGTCACAAAATACGTCGGATTAGCCTCTTACCAGCAGCACTGGAACAGTTTTTCCACTTTTGCATTTTTACCTGGTCTTTTTGTTAATTGAAATCGGCTACACTGTACTCTGTACAATCGCGACTGGTCATTACTATATTCAACTTTTGACTATAAGTTATGTGCCCTTCGGTAGCCCAGAAGACCTGAAATCTTTGGGCTAAGCCCATTTAACTCACCCAGCAATTGTCTTACTTCTAAGTCCAAGACAATCTCAATGTCTTTATCTACGTGTAGAAAAACCATACCATTTGTACATGAAAAACACAAGGTACTTGATACAGTCTGCTGTAAAAAGTACAACTGAACACTGACCCACTTCAGTAAGGTGCCAAAAGATGCGGAATTGAACCAGGCATCGGCAGCTGTTGAAAAATTGCAAATTTCCCTGGTTTCCATGGAGTAGGAGCCGTTGCTGGGCACGTGATTATGACATAAATGATCATTCAATTGTCACTACAGCCAAAAGTATTGGTCGGAGAGCAACGCGGATTGCACCATTCGATTTGTCGTCACAAAATACGTCGGATTAGCCTATTACCAGCAGCAACTGGAACAGTTTTTCCACTTTTGCATTTTTACCTGGTCTTTTTGTTAATTGAAATCGGCTACACTGTACTCTGTACAATCGCGACTGGTCATTACTATATTCAACTTTTGACTATAAGTTATGTGCCCTTCAGTAGCCCAGAAGACGTCAAATCTTTGGGCTTAGCCCATTTAACTCACCCAGCAATTGTCTTACTTCTAATTCCAAGACAATCTCAATGTCTTTATCTACGTGTAGAAAAACCACACCATTTGTACATAAAAGACACAAGGTACTTGATACAGTCTGCTGTAAAAAGTACAACTGACCACAGACCCACATGAATAAGGTGCCAAAAGATGCGGAATTGAGCCAGGTATCGGCAGCTGTTGAAAAATTGCAAATTTCCCTGGTTTCCATGGAGTAAGAGCCGTTGCTGGGCACGTGAGTATGGCATAAATGATCATTGAATTGTCACTACAGCCAAAAGTATTGGTCGGAGAGCAACGCGGTTTGCACCATTCGATTTCTCGTCACAAAATACGTCGGATTAGCCTCTTACCAGCAGCACTGGAACAGTTTTTCCACTTTTGCATTTTTACCTGGTCTTTTTGTTAATTGAAATCGGCTACACTGTACTCTGTACAATCGCGACTGGTCATTACTATATTCAACTTTTGACTATAAGTTATGTGCCCTTCAGTAGCCCAGAAGACGTCAAATCTTTGGGCTTAGCCCATTTAACTCACCCAGCAATTGTCTTACTTCTAATTCCAAGACAATCTCAATGTCTTTATCTACGTGTAGAAAAACCACACCATTTGTACATAAAAGACACAAGGTACTTGATACAGTCTGCTGTAAAAAGTACAACTGACCACAGACCCACATGAATAAGGTGCCAAAAGATGCGGAATTGAGCCAGGTATCGGCAGCTGTTGAAAAATTGCAAATTTCCCTGGTTTCCATGGAGTAAGAGCCGTTGCTGGGCACGTGAGTATGGCATAAATGATCATTGAATTGTCACTACAGCCAAAAGTATTGGTCGGAGAGCAACGCGGTTTGCACCATTCGATTTCTCGTCACAAAATACGTCGGATTAGCCTCTTACCAGCAGCACTGGAACAGTTTTTCCACTTTTGCATTTTTACCTGGTCTTTTTGTTAATTGAAATCGGCTACACTGTACTCTGTACAATCGCGACTGGTCATTACTATATTCAACTTTTGATTATAAGTTATGCGCCCTTCGGTAGCCCAGAAGACGTCAAATCTTTGGGCTAAGCCCATTTAACTCACCCAGCAATTGTCTTACTTCTAAGTCCAAGACAATCTCAATGTCTTTATCTACGTGTAGAAAAACCATACCATTTGTACATGAAAAACACAAGGTACTTGATACAGTCTGCTGTAAAAAGTACCACTGAACACTGACCCACTTCAGTAAGGTGCCAAAAGATTCGGAATTGAGCCAGGCATCGGCAGCTGTTGACAAATTGCAAATTTCCCTGGTTTCCATGGAGTAAGAGCCGTTGCTGGGCACGTGATTATGGCAAAAATGATCATTCAATTGTCGCTACAGCCAAAAGTATTGGTCGGAGAGTAACGCGGATTGCACCATTCGATTTCTCGTCACAAAATACGTCGGATTAGCCTCTTACTAGTAGCACTGGAACAGTTTTTCCACTTTTGCATTTTTGCCTGGTCTTTTTGTTAATAGAAACCGGCTACACTGTACTCTGTACAATCGCGACTGGTCATTACTATATTCAACTTTTGACTATAAGTTATGTGCCCTTCGGTAGCCCAGAAGACGTCAAATCTTTGGGCTAAGCCCATTTAACTCAACCAGCAATTGCCTTACTTCTAAGTCCAAGACAATCTCAATGTCTTTATCTACGTGTAGAAAAACCAGACCATTTGTACATGAAAAACACAAGGTACTTGATACAGTCTGCTGTAAAAAGTACAACTAAACACTGACCCACATTTATAAGGTGCCAAAAGATTTGGAATTGGGCCAGGCATCGGCAGCTGTTAAAAAATTGCAAATATCCCTAGTTTCCATGGAGTGAGAGCCGTTGCTGGGCACGTGATTATGACATCAATGATCATTCAGTTGTCGCTACAGCCAAAAGTATTGGTCGGAGAGCAACGCGGTTTGCACCATTCGATTTCTCGTCACAAAATACGTCGGATTAGCCTCTTACCAGCAGCACTGGAACAGTTTTTCCACTTTTGCATTTTTGCCTGGTCTTTTTGTTAATTGAAACCGGCTACACTGTACTTTGTACAATCGCGACTGGTCATTACTATATTCAACTTTTGACTATAAGTTATATGCCCTTCGATAGCCCAGAAGACGTCAAATCTTTGGGCTAAGCCCATTTAACTCACCCAGCAATTGCCTTACTTCTAAGTGCAAGACAATCTCAATGTCTTTATCTACGTGTAGAAAAACCACACCATTTGTACGTGAAAAACACAAGGTACTTGATACAGTCTGCTGTAAAAAGTACAACTGAACACTGACCCACTTCAGTAAGGTGCCAAAAGATTCGGAATTGAGCCAGGCATCGGCAGCTGTTGAAAAATTGCAAATTTCCCTGGTTTCCATGGAGTAAGAGCCGTTGCTTTGCACGTGATTATGGCATAAATGATCATTGAATTGTCGCCACAGCCAAAAGTATTGGTCGGAGAGCAACGCGGTTTGCACCATTCGATTTCTCGTCACAAAATACGTCGGATTAGCCTCTTACCAGCAGCACTGGAACAGTTTTTCCACTTTTGCATTTTTGCCTGGTCTTTTTGTTAATTGAAACCGGCTACACTGTACTCTGTACAATCGCGACTGGTCATTACTATATTCAACTTTTGATTATAAGTTATGTGCCCTTCGGTAGCCCAGAAGACCTGAAATCTTTGGGCTAAGCCCATTTAACTCACCCAGCAATTGCCTTACTTCTAAGTGCAAGACAATCTCAATGTCTTTATCTACGTGTAGAAAAACCAGACCATTTGTACATGAAAAACACAAGGTACTTGATACAGTCTGCTGTAAAAAGTACAACTGAACACTGACCCACTTCAGTAAGGTGCCAAAAGATGCGGAATTGGGCCAGGCATCGGCAGCTGTTGAAAAATTGCAAATTTCCCTGGTTTCCATGGAGTAAAAGCTGTTGCTTTGCACGTGATTATGGCATAAATGATCATTGAATTGTCGCCACAGCCAAAAGTATTGGTCGGAGAGCAACGCGGTTTGCACCATTGGATTTGTCGTCACAAAATACGTCGGATTAGCCTCTTACCAGCAGCACTGGAACAGTTTTTCCACTTTTGCATTTTTACCTGGTCTTTTTGTTAATTGAAATCGGCTACACTGTACTCTGTACAATCGCGACTGGTCATTACTATATTCAACTTTTGACTATAAGTTATGTGCCGTTCGGTAGCTCAGAAGACCTGAAATCTTTGGGCTAAGCCCATTTATCTCACCCAGCAATTGTCTTACTTCAAAGTCCAAGACAATCTCAATGTCTTTATCTACGTGTAGAAAAACCACACCATTTGTACATAAAAAACACAAGGTACTTGATACAGTCTGCTGTAAAAAGTACAACTAAACACTGACCCACATTTATAAGGTGCCAAAAGATGCGGAATTGGGCCAGGCATCGGCAGATGTTAAAAAATTGCAAATATCCCTGGTTTCCATGGAGTAAGAGCCGTTGCTGGGCACGTGATTATGACATCAATGATCATTGAACTGTCGCCACAGCCACAAGTATTGGTCGGAGAGCAACGCGGTTTGCACCATTCGATTTGTCGTCACAAAATACGTCGGATTAGCCTCTTACCAGCAGCACTGGAACAGTTTTTCCACTTTTGCATTTTTGCCTGGTCTTTTTGTTAATTGAAATCGGCTACACTGTACTCTGTACAATCGCGACTGGTCATTACTATATTCAACTTTTGACTATAAGTTATGTGCCCTTCGGTAGACCAGAAGACCTAAAATCTTTGGGCTAAGCCCATTTAACTCACCCAGCAATTGCCTTACTTCTAAGTCCAAGACAATCTCAATGTCTTTATCTACGTGTAGAAAAACCTTACCATTTGTACATGAAAAACACAAGGTACTTGATACAGGCTGCTGTAAAAAGTACAACTGACCACAGACCCACATGAATAAGGTGCCAAAAGATGCGGAATTGAGCCAGGTATCGGCAGCTGTTGAAAAATTGCAAATTTCCCTGGTTTCCATGGAGTAAGAGCCGTTGCTGGGCACGTGATTATGACATAAATGATCATTCAATTGTCACTACAGCCAAAAGTATTGGTCGGAGAGCAACGCGGTTTGCACCATTCGATTTCTCGTCACAAAATACGTCGGATTAGCCTCTTACCAGCAGCACTGGAACAGTTTTTCCACTTTTGCATTTTTGCCTGGTCTTTTTGTTAATTGAAACCGGCTACACTGTACTCTGTACAATCGCGACTGGTCATTACTATATTCAACTTTTGACTATAAGTTATGTGCCCTTCGGTAGCCCAGAAGACCTGAAATCTTTGGGCTAAGCCCATTTAACTCACCCAGCAATTGCCTTACTTCTAAGTGCAAGACAATCTCAATGTCTTTATCTACGTGTAGAAAAACCACACCATTTGTACATGAAAAACACAAGGTACTTGATACAGTCTGCTATAAAAAGTACAACTGAACACTGACCCACTTCAGTAAGGTGCCAAAAGATGCGGAATTGAGCCAGGCATCGGCAGCTGTTGAAAAATTGCAAATTTCCCTGGTTTCCATGGAGTAAGAGCCGTTGCTTTGCACGTGATTATGGCATAAATGATCATTGAATTGTCGCCACAGCCAAAAGTATTGGTCGGAGAGCAACGCGGTTTGCACCATTCGATTTCTCGTCACAAAATACGTCGGATTAGCCTCTTACCAGCAGCACTGCAACAGTTTTTCCACTTTGCATTTTTGCCTGGTCTTTTTGTTAATTGAAACCGGCTACACTGTACTCTGTACAATCGCGACTGGTCATTACTATATTCAACTTTTGATTATAAGTTATGTGCCCTTCGGTAGCCCAGAAGACCTGAAATCTTTGGGCTAAGCCCATTTAACTCACCCAGCAATTGCCTTACTTCTAAGTGCAAGACAATCTCAATGTCTTTATCTACGTGTAGAAAAACCACACCATTTGTACGTGAAAAACACAAGGTACTTGATACAGTCTGCTGTAAAAAGTACAACTGAACACTGACCCACTTCAGTAAGGTGCCAAAAGATGCGGAATTGGGCCAGGCATCGGCAGCTGTTGAAAAATTGCAAATTCCCTGGTTTCCATGGAGTAAAAGCTGTTGCTTTGCACGTGATTATGGCATAAATGATCATTGAATTGTCGCCACAGCCAAAAGTATTGGTCGAGAGCAACGCGGTTTGCACCATTCGATTTGTCGTCACAAAATACGTCGGATTAGCCTCTTACCAGCAGCACTGGAACAGTTTTTCCACTTTTGCATTTTTACCTGGTCTTTTTGTTAATTGAAATCGGCTACACTGTACTCTGTACAATCGCGACCTGGTCATTACTATATTCAACTTTTGACTATAAGTTATGTGCCCTTCGGTAGCCCAGAAGACGTCAAATCTTTGGGCTAAGCCCATTTAACTCAACCAGCAATTGCCTTACTTCTAAGTCCAAGACAATCTCAATGTCTTTATCTACGTGTATAAAAACCAGACCATTTGTACATAAAAAACACAAGGTACTTGATACAGTCTGCTGTAAAAAGTACAACTAAACACTGACCCACATTTATAAGGTGCCAAAAGATTTGGAATTGGGCCAGGCATCGGCAGCTGTTAAAAAATTGCAAATATCCCTAGTTTCCATGGAGTGAGAGCCGTTGCTGGGCACGTGATTATGACATCAATGATCATTCAATTGTCGCTACAGCCAAAAGTATTGGTCGGAGAGCAACGCGGTTTGCACCATTCGATTTCTCGTCACAAAATACGTCGGATTAGCCTCTTACCAGCAGCACTGGAACAGTTTTTCCACTTTTGCATTTTTGCCTGGTCTTTTTGTTAATTGAAACCGGCTACACTGTACTTTGTACAATCGCGACTGGTCATTACTATATTCAACTTTTGACTATAAGTTATATGCCCTTCGGTAGCCCAGAAGACGTCAAATCTTTGGGCTAAGCCCATTTAACTCACCCAGCAATTGTCTTATTTCTAAGTCCAAGACAATCTCAATGTCTTTATCTACGTGTAGAAAAACCTTACCATTTGTACATGAAAAACACAAGGTACTTGATACAGTCTGCTGTAAAAAGTACAACTGACCACAGACCCACATGAATAAGGTGCCAAAAGATGCGGAATTGAGCCAGGTATCGGCAGCTGTTGAAAAATTGCAAATTTCCCTGGTTTCCATGGAGTAAGAGCCGTTGCTGGGCACGTGATTATGACATCAATGATCATTCAATTGTCACTACAGCCAAAAGTATTGGTCGGAGAGCAACGCGGTTTGCACCATTCGATTTCTCGTCACAAAATACGTCGGATTAGCCTCTTACCAGCAGCACTGGAACAGTTTTTCCACTTTTGCCATTTTGCCTGGTCTTTTTGTTAATTGAAACCGGCCACACTGTACTCTGTACAATCGCGACTGGTCATTACTATATTTAACTTTTGACTATAAGTTATGTGCCCTTCGGTAGCCCAGAAGACCTGAAATCTTTGGGCTAAGCCCATTTAACTCACCCAGCAATTGCCTTACTTCTAAGTCCAAGACAATCTCAATGTCTTTATCTACGTGTAGAAAAACCACACCATTTGTACGTGAAAAACACAAGGTACTTGATACATTCTGCTGTAAAAAGTACAACTGAACACTGACCCACTTCAGTAAGGTGCCAAAAGATGCAGAATTGAGCCAGGCATCGGCAGCTGTTGAAAAATTGCAAATTTCCCTGGTTTCCATGGAGTAAGAGCCGTTGCTTTGCACGTGATTATGGCATAAATGATCATTGAATTGTCGCCACAGCCAAAAGTATTGGTCGGAGAGCAACGCGGTTTGCACCATTGGATTTGTCGTCACAAAATACGTCGGATTAGCCTCTTACCAGCAGCACTGGAACAGTTTTTCCACTTTTGCATTTTTGCCTGGTCTTTTTGTTAATTGAAACCGGCTACACTGTACTCTGTACAATCGCGACTGGTCATTACTATATTCAACTTTTGACTATAAGTTATGTGCCCTTCGGTAGCCCAGAAGACCTGAAATCTTTGGGCTAAGCCCATTTAACTCACCCAGCAATTGCCTTACTTCTAAGTGCAAGACAATCCCAATGTCTTTATCTACGTGTAAAAAAACCACACCATTTGTACATGAAAAACACAAGGTACTTGATACAGTCTGCTGTAAAAAGTACAACTGAACACTGACCCTCTTCAGTAAGGTGCCAAAAGATTCGGAATTGAGCCAGGCATCGGCAGCTGTTGAAAAATTGCAAATTTCCCTGGTTTCCATGGAGTAAGAGCCGTTGCTGGGCACGTGATTATGGCATAAATGATCATTGAATTGTCGCTACAGCCAAAAGTATTGGTCGGAGAGCAACGCGGATTGCAGCATTCGATTTCTCGTCACAAAATACGCCAAATTAGCCTCTTACTAGTAGCACTGGAACAGTTTTTCCAATTTTGCATTTTTGCCTGGTCTTTTTGTTAATTGAAATCGGCTACACTGTACTCTGTACAATCGCGACTGGTCATTACTATATTCAACTTTTGACTATAAGTTATGTGCCGTTCGGTAGCCCAGAAGACGTCAAATCTTTGGGCTAAGCCCATTTAACTCAACCAGCAATTGCCTTACTTCTAAGTCCAAGACAATCTCAATGTCTTTATCTACGTGTAGAAAAACCAGACCATTTGTACATAAAAAACACAAGGTACTTGATACAGTCTGCTGTAAAAAGTACAACTAAACACTGACCCACATTTATAAGGTGCCAAAAGATGCGGAATTGAGCCAGGCATCGGCAGATGTTTAAAAAATTGCAAAGTTCCCTGGTTTCCATGGAGTAAGAGACGTTGCTGGGCACGTGATTATGACATCAATGATCATTGAACTGTCGCCACAGCCACAAGTATTGGTCGGAGAGCAACGCGGTTTGCACCATTCGATTTCTCGTCACAAAATACGTCGGATTAGCCTCTTACCAGCAGCACTGGAACAGTTTTTCCACTTTTGCATTTTTGCCTGGTCTTTTTGTTAATTGAAATCGGCTACACTGTACTCTGTACAATCGCGACTGGTCATTACTATATTCAACTTTTGACTATAAGTTATGTGCCCTTCGGTAGACCAGAAGACCTGAAATCTTTGGGCTAAGCCCATTTAACTCACCCAGCAATTGCCTTACTTCTAAGTGCAAGACAATCCCAATGTCTTTATCTACGTGTAAAAAAACCACACCATTTGTACATGAAAAACACAAGGTACTTGATACAGTCTGCTGTAAAAAGTACAACTGAACACTGACCCTCTTCAGTAAGGTGCCAAAAGATTCGGAATTGAGCCAGGCATCGGCAGCTGTTGAAAAATTGCAAATTTCCCTGGTTTCCATGGAGTAAGAGCCGTTGCTGGGCACGTGATTATGGCATAAATGATCATTGAATTGTCGCTACAGCCAAAAGTATTGGTCGGAGAGCAACGCGGATTGCAGCATTCGATTTCTCGTCACAAAATACGCCAAATTAGCCTCTTACTAGTAGCACTGGAACAGTTTTTCCAATTTTGCATTTTTGCCTGTCTTTTTGTTAATTGAAATCGGCTACACTGTACTCTGTACAATCGCGACTGGTCATTACTATATTCAACTTTTGACTATAAGTTATGTGCCGTTCGGTAGCCCAGAAGACGTCAAATCTTTGGGCTAAGCCCATTTAACTCAACCAGCAATTGCCTTACTTCTAAGTCCAAGACAATCTCAATGTCTTTATCTACGTGTAGAAAAACCAGACCATTTGTACATAAAAAACACAAGGTACTTGATACAGTCTGCTGTAAAAAGTACAACTAAACACTGACCCACATTTATAAGGTGCCAAAAGATGCGGAATTGAGCCAGGCATCGGCAGATGTTTAAAAAATTGCAAAGTTCCCTGGTTTCCATGGAGTAAGAGACGTTGCTGGGCACGTGATTATGACATCAATGATCATTGAACTGTCGCCACAGCCACAAGTATTGGTCGGAGAGCAACGCGGTTTGCACCATTCGATTTCTCGTCACAAAATACGTCGGATTAGCCTCTTACCAGCAGCACTGGAACAGTTTTTCCACTTTTGCATTTTTGCCTGGTCTTTTTGTTAATTGAAATCGGCTACACTGTACTCTGTACAATCGCGACTGGTCATTACTATATTCAACTTTTGACTATAAGTTATGTGCCCTTCGGTAGACCAGAAGACCTGAAATCTTTGGGCTAAGCCCATTTAACTCACCCAGCAATTGCCTTACTTCTATGTCCAAGACAATCTCAATGTCTTTATCTACGTGTAGAAAAACCACACCATTTGTACATGAAAAACACAAGGTACTTGATACAGTCTGCTGTAAAAAGTACAACTGAACACTGACCCACTTCAGTAAGGTGCCAAAAGATTCGGAATTGAGCCAGGCATCGGCAGCTGTTGACAAATTGCAAATTTCCCTGGTTTTATGGAGTAAGAGCCATTGCTGGGCACGTGATTATGACATAAATGATCATTCAATTGTCACTACAGCCAAAAGTATTGGTCGGAGAGCAACGCGGTTTGCACCATTCGATTTGTCGTCACAAAATACGTCGGATTAGCCTCATACCAGCAGCACTGGAACAGTTTTTCCACTTTTGCATTTTTACCTGCTCTTTTTGTTAATTGAAATCGGCTACACTGTACTCTGTACAATCGCGACTGGTCATTACTATATTCAACTTTTGACTATAAGTTATGTGCCCTTCGGTAGCCCAGAAGACCTGAAATCTTTGGGCTAAGCCCATTTAACTCACCCAGCAATTGCCTTATTTCTAAGTGCAAGACAATCTCAATGTCTTTATCTACGTGTAGAAAAACCACACCATTTGTACATGAAAAACACAAGGTACTTGATACAGTCTGCTGTAAAAAGTACAACTGAACACTGACCCACTTCAGTAAGGTGCCAAAAGATGCGGAATTGGGCCAGGCATCGGCAGCTGTTAAAAAATTCCAAATTTCCCTGGTTTCCATGGAGTAAGAGCCGTTGCTGGGCACGTGATTATGACATCAATGATCATTGAATTGTCACTACAGCCAAAAGTATTAGTCCGAGAGCAACGCGGATTGCACTATTCGATTTCTCGTCACAAAATACGTCGGATTAGCCTCTTACCAGCAGCAACTGGAACAGTTTTTCCACTTTTGCATTTTTGCCTGGTCTTTTTGTTAATTGAAATCGGACACACTGTACTCTGTACAATCGCGACTGGTCATTACTATATTCAACTTTTGACTATAAGTTATGTGCCCTTCGGTAGCCCAGAAGACCTGAAATCTTTGGGCTAAGCCCATTTAACTCACCCAGCAATTGTCTTACTTCTAAGTCCAAGACAATCTCAATGTCTTTATCTACGTGTAGATAAACCAGACCATTTGTACATAAAAAACACAAGGTACTTGATACAGTCTGCTGTAAAAAGTACAACTGAACACTGACCCACATTTATAAGGTGCCAAAAAATGCGGACTTGGGCCAGGCATCGGCAGCTGTTGAAAAATTGCAAATATCCCTGGTTTCCATGGAGTAAGAGCCGTTGCTGGGCACGTGATTATGACATCAATGATCATTGAATTGTCGCTACAGCCAAAAGTATTGGTCGGAGATCAACGCGGTTTGCACCATTCGATTTCTCGTCACAAAATACGTCGGATTAGCCTCTTACCAGCAGCATTGGAACAGTTTTTCCACTTTTGCATTTTTGCCTGTTCTTTTTGTTAATTGAAATCGGCTACACTGTACTATGTACCATAGCGACTGGTCATTACTATATTCAACTTTTTACTATATGTTATGTGCCTTTCGGTAGCCCAGAAGACGTCAAATCTTTGGGCTAAGCCCATTTAACTCACCCAGCAATTGCCTTACTTTTAAGTCGAAGAAAACCTCAATGTCTTTATCTACGTGTAGAAAAACCACACCATTTGTACATGAAAAACACAAGGTACTTGATACAGTCTGCTGTAAAAAGTACAACTGAACACTGACCCACTTCAGTAAGGTGCCAAAAGATGCGGAATTGAGCCAGGCATCGGCAGCTGTTGAAAAATTGCAAATTTCCCTGGTTTCCATGGAGTAAGAGCCGCTGCTGGGCACGTGATTATGACATCAATGATCATTCAATTGTCACTACAGCCAAATGTATTGGTCGGAGAGCAACGCGGTTTGCACCATTCGATTTCTCGTCATAAAATACGTCGGATTAGCCTCTTACCAGCAGCACTGGAACAGTTTTTCCACTTTTGCATTTTTACCTGGTCTTTTTGTTAATTGAAATCGGCTACACTGTACTCTGTACAATCGCGACTGGTCATTACTATATTCAACTTTTGACTATAAATTATGTGCCCTTTGGTACTCCAGAAGACGTCAAATCTTTGGGCTAAGCCCATTTAACTCATCCAGCAATTGTCTTACTTCTAAGTCCAAGACAATCTCAATGTCTTTATCTACGTGTAGAAAAACCACACCATTTGTACATAAAAAACACAAAGTACTAGATACAGTCTGCTGTAAAAAGTACAATTGAACACTGACCCACATCAATAAGGTGCCAAAAGATGCGGAATTGGGCCAGGCATCGGCAGCTGTTTAAAAAATTGCAAATTTCCCTGGTTTCCATGGAGTAAGAGCCGTTTCTAAACAAGTGATGTTGTCATCAATGATCATTCAATTGTCGCTACAGCCAAAAGTATTGGTCGGAGATCAACGCGGTTTGCACCATTCGATTTCTCGTCACAAAATACGTCGGATTAGCCTCTTACCAGCAGCATTGGAACAGTTTTTCCACTTTTGCATTTTTGCCTGTTCTTTTTGTTAATTGAAATCGGCTACACTGTACTATGTACCATAGCGACTGGTCATTACTATATTCAACTTTTTACTATATGTTATGTGCCTTTCGGTAGCCCAGAAGACGTCAAATCTTTGGGCTAAGCCCATTTAACTCACCCAGCAATTGTCTTACTTCTAAGTCCAAGACAATCTCAATGTCTTTATCTACGTGTAGAAAAACCACACCATTTGTACATGAAAAACACAAAGTACTAGATACAGTCTGCTGTAAAAAGTACAATTGAACACTGACCCACATCAATAAGGTGCCAAAAGATGCGGAATTGGGCCAGGCATCGGCAGCTGTTTAAAAAATTGCAAATTTCCCTGGTTTCCATGGAGTAAGAGCCGTTCCTAGACACGTGATGTTGTCATCAATGATCATTCAACTGTCGCTACAGCCAAATGTATTGGTCGGAGAGCAACGCGGTTTGCACCATTCGATTTCTCGTCACAAAATACGTCGGATTAGCCTCTTACCAGCAGCACTGGAACAGTTTTTCCACTTTTGCATTTTTCCCTGGTCTTTTTGTTAATTGAAATCGGCTACACTGTACTATGTACCATCGGGACTAGTCATTACTATATTCAACTTTTGACTATAAGTTATGTGCCCTTTGGTAGCCCAGAAGACGTCAAATCTTTGGGCTAAGCCCATTTAACTCACCCAGCAATTGTCTTACTTCTAAGTCCAAGACAATCTCAATGTCTTTATCTACGTGTAGAAAAACCACACCATTTGTACATAAAAAACACAAAGTACTAGATACAGTCTGCTGTAAAAAGTACAATTGAACACTGACCCACATCAATAAGGTGCCAAAAGATGCGGAATTGGGCCAGGCATCGGCAGCTGTTAAAAAATTCCAAATATCCCTGGTTTCCATGGAGTAAGAGCCGTTGCTGGGCACGTGATTATGACATCAATGATCATTCAATTGTCACTACAGCCAAAAGTATTGGTCGGAGAGCAACGCGGTTTGCACCATTCGATTTGTCGTCACAAAATACGTCGGATTAGCCTCTTACCAGCAGCACTGGAACAGTTTTTCCACTTTTGCATTTTTACCTGGTCTTTTTGTTAATTGAAATCGGCTACACTGTACTATGTACCATCGCGACTAGTCATTACTATATTCAACTTTTGACTATAAGTTATGTGCCCTTTGGTAGCCCAGAAGACGTCAAATCTTTGGGCTAAGCCCATTTAACTCACCCAGCAATTGTCTTACTTCTAAGTCCAAGACAATCTCAATGTCTTTATCTACGTGTAGAAAAACCACACCATTTGTACATAAAAAACACAAAGTACTAGATACAGTCTGCTGTAAAAAGTACAATTGAACACTGACCCACATCAATAAGGTGCCAAAAGATGCGGAATTGGGCCAGGCATCGGCAGCTGTTTAAAAAATTGCAAATTTCCCTGGTTTCCATGGAGTAAGAGCCGTTTCTAAACAAGTGATGTTGTCATCAATGATCATTCAATTGTCGCTACAGCCAAAAGTATTGGTCGGAGAGCAACGCGGTTTGCACCATTCGATTTCTCGTGAAAAAATACGTCGGATTAGCTCCTTACCAGCAGCACTGGAACAGTTTTTCCACTTTTGCATTTTTGCCTGGTCTTTTTGTTAATTGAAATCGGCTACACTGTACTATGTACCATCGCGACTGGTCATTACTATATTCAACTTTTGACTATAAGTTTTGTGCCCTTCGGTAGCCCAGAAGACGTCAAATCTTTGGGCTAAGCCCATTTAACTCACCCAGCAATTGTCTTACTTCTAAGTCCAAGACAATCTCAATGTCTTTATATACGTGTAGAAAAACCACACCATTTGTACATAAAAAACACAAAGTACTAGATACAGTCTGCTGTAAAAAGTACAACTGAACACTGACCCACTTCAGTAAGGTGCCAAAAGATGCGGAATTGGGCCAGGCATCGGCAGCTGTTAAAAAATTCCAAATATCCCTGCTTTCCATGGAGTAAGAGCCGTTGCTGGGCACGTGATTATGACATCAATGATCATTCAATTGTCACTACAGCCAAAAGTATTAGTCCGAGAGCAACGCGGATTGCACTATTCGATTTCTCGTCACAAAATACGTCGGATTAGCCTCTTACCAGCAGCACTGGAACAGTTTTTCCACTTTTGCATTTTTACCTGGTCTTTTTGTTAATTGAAATCGGCTACACTGTACTCTGTACAATCGCGACTGGTCATTACTATATTCAACTTTTGACTATAAGTTATGTGCCGTTCGGTAGCCCAGAAGGCCTGAAATCTTTGGGCTAAGCCCATTTATCACACCCAGCAATTGTCTTACTTCTAAGTCCAAGACAATCTCAATGTCTTTATCTACGTGTAGAAAAACCAGACCATTTGTACATAAAAAACACAAGGTACTTGATACAGTCTGCTGTAAAAAGTACAACTAAACACTGACCCACATTTATAAGGTGCCAAAAGATGCGGAATTGGGCCAGGCATCGGCAGATGTTAAAAAATTGCAAATATCCCTGGTTTCCATGGAGTAAGAGCCGTTGCTGGGCACGTGATTATGACATCAATGATCATTGAACTGTCGCCACAGCCACAAGTATTGGTCGGAGAGCAACGCGGTTTGCACCATTCGATTTCTCGTCACAAAATACGTCGGATTAGCCTCTTACCAGCAGCACTGGAACAGTTTTTCCACTTTTGCATTTTTGCCTGGTCTTTTTGTTAATTGAAATCGGCTACACTGTACTCTGTACAATCGCGACTGGTCATTACTATATTCAACTTTTGACTATAAGTTATGTGCCCTTCGGTAGACCAGAAGACCTGAAATCTTTGGGCTAAGCCCATTTAACTCACCCAGCAATTGCCTTACTTCTAAGTCCAAGACAATCTCAATGTCTTTATCTACGTGTAGAAAAACCACACCATTTGTACATGAAAAACACAAGGTACTTGATACAGTCTGCTGTAAAAAGTACAACTGAACACTGACCCACTTCAGTAAGGTGCCAAAAGATTCGGAATTGAGCCAGGCATCGGCAGCTGTTGACAAATTGCAAATTTCCCTGGTTTCCATGGAGTAAGAGCCGTTGCTGGGCACGTGATTATGGCAAAAATGATCATTCAATTGTCGCTACAGCCAAATGTATTGGTCGGAGAGCAACGCGGATTGCACCATTCGATTTCTCGTCACAAAATACGTCGGATTAGCCCCTTACTAGCAGCACTGGAACAGTTTTTCCACTTTTGCATTTTTGCCTGGTCTTTTTGTTAATTGAAACCGGCTACACTCTACTCTGTACAATTGCGACTGGTCATTACTATATTCAACTTTTGACTATAAGTTATGTGCCCTTCGGTAGCCAAGAAGACGTCAAATCTTTGGGCTAAGCCCATTTAACTCACCCAGCAATTGTCTTACTTCTAAGTCCAAGACAATCTCAATGTCTTTATCTACGTGTAGAAAAACCATACCATTTGTACATGAAAAACACAAGGTACTTGATACAGTCTGCTGTAAAAAGTACAACTGAACACTGACCCACTTCAGTAAGGTGCCAAAAGATGCGGAATTGGGCCAGGCATCGGCAGCTGTTTAAAAAATTCCAAATATCCCTGGTTTCCATGGAGTAAGAGCCGTTGCTGGGCACGTGATTATGACATCAATGCTCATTCAATTGTCACTACAGCCAAAAGTATTGGTCGGAGAGCAACGCGGTTTGCACCAATCGATTTCTCGTCACAAAATACGTCGAATTAGCCTCTTACTAGCAGCACTGGAACAGTTTTTCCACTTTTGCATTTTTGCCTGGTCTTTTTGTTAACTGAAATCGGATACACTGTACTCTGTACAATCGCGACTGGTCATTACTATATTCAACTTTTGACTATAAGTTATGTGCCCTTCGGTAGCCCAGAAGACGTCAAATCTTTGGGCTAAGCCCATTTAACTCACCCAGCAATTGCCTTACTTCTAAGTGCAAGACAATCTCAATGTCTTTATCTACGTGTAGAAAAACCATACCATTTGTACATGAAAAACACAAAGTACTTGATACAGTCTGCTGTAAAAAGTACAACTGAACACTGACCCACTTCAGTAAGGTGCCAAAAGATGCGGAATTGAGCAAGGCATCGGCAGCTGTTGAAAAATTGCAAATTTCCCTGGTTTCCATGGAGTAAGAGCCGCTGCTGGGCACGTGATTATGACATCAATGATCATTCAATTGTCACTACAGCCAAATGTATTGGTCGGAGAGCAACGCGGTTTGCACCATTCGATTTCTCGTCACAAAATACGTCGGATTAGCCTCTTACCAGCAGCACTGGAACAGTTTTTCCACTTTTGCATTTTTACCTGGTCTTTTTGTTAATTGAAATCGGCTACACTGTACTCTGTACAATCGCGACTGGTCATTACTATATTCAACTTTTGACTATAAGTTATGTGCCCTTTGGTACTCCACAAGACGTCAAATCTTTGGGCTAAGCCCATTTAACTCACCCAGCAATTGTCTTACTTCTAAGTCCAAGACAATCTCAATGTCTTTATCTACGTGTACAAAAACCACACCATTTGTACATAAAAAACACAAAGTACTAGATACAGTCTGCTGTAAAAAGTACAATTGAACACTGACCCACATGAATAAGGTGCCAAAAGATGCGGAATTGGGCCAGGCATCGGCAGCTGTTTAAAAAATTGCAAATTTTCCTGGTTTCCATGGAGTAAGAGCCGTTTCTAGGCAAGTGATGTTGTCATCAATGATCATTCAATTGTCACTACAGCCAAAAGTATTGGTCGGAGAGCAACGCGGTTTGCACCATTCGATTTCTCGTGAAAAAATACGTCGGATTAGCTCCTTACCAGCAGCACTGGAACAGTTTTTCCACTTTTGCATTTTTGCCTGGTCTTTTTGTTAATTGAAATCGGCTACACTGTACTATGTACCATCGCGACTGGTCATTACTATATTCAACTTTTGACTATAAGTTATGTGCCCTTTGGTAGCCCAGAAGACGTCAAATCTTTGGGCTAAGCCCATTTAACTCACCCAGCAATTGTCTTACTTCTAAGTCCAAGACAATCTCAATGTCTTTATCTACGTGTAGAAAAACCACACCATTTGTACATGAAAAACACAAAGTACTAGATACAGTCTGTTGTAAAAAGTACAATTGAACACTGACCCACATCAATAAGGTGCCAAAAGATGCGGAATTGGGCCAGGCATCGGCAGCTGTTTAAAAAATTGCAAATTTCCCTGGTTTCCATGGAGTAAGAGCCGTTTCTAGACACGTGATGTTGTCATCAATGATCATTTAATTGTCGCTACAGCCAAATGTATTGGTCGGAGAGCAAAGCGGTTTGCACCATTCGATTTCTCGTCACAAAATACGTCGGATTAGCCTCTTACCAGCAGCACTGGAACAGTTTTTCCACTTTTGCATTTTTCCCTGGTCTTTTTGTTAATTGAAATCGGCTACACTGTACTATGTACCATCGCGACTAGTCATTACTATATTCAACTTTTGACTATAAGTTATGTGCCCTTTGGTAGCCCAGAAGACGTCAAATCTTTGGGCTAAGCCCATTTAACTCACCCAGCAATTGTCTTACTTCTAAGTCCAAGACAATCTCAATGTCTTTATCTACGTGTAGAAAAACCACACCATTTGTACATAAAAAACACAAAGTACTAGATACAGTCTGCTGTAAAAAGTACAATTGAACACTGACCCACATCAATAAGGTGCCAAAAGATGCGGAATTGGGCCAGGCATCGGCAGCTGTTTAAAAAATTGCAAATTTCCATGGTTTCCATGGAGTAAGAGCCGTTTCTAGGCAAGTGATGTTGTCATCAATGATCATTCAATTGTCGCTACAGCCAAAAGTATTGGTCGGAGAGCAACGCGGTTTGCACCATTCGATTTCTCGTGAAAAAATACGTCGGATTAGCTCCTTATCAGCAGCACTGGAAGAGTTTTTCCACTTTTGCATTTTTGCCTGATCTTTTTGTTAATTGAAATCGGCTACACTGTACTATGTACCATTGCGACTGGTCATTACTATATTCAACTTTTTACTATATGTTATGTGCCTTTCGGTAGCCCAGAAGACGTCAAATCTTTGGGCTAAGCCCATTTAACTCACCCAGCAATTGCCTTACTTTTAAGTCGAAGAAAATCTCAATGTCTTTATCTACGTGTAGAAAAACCACACCATTTGTACATGAAAAACACAAGGTACTTGATACAGTCTGCTGTAAAAAGTACAACTGAACACTGACCCACTTCAGTAAGGTGCCAAAAGATGCGGAATTGAGCCAGGCATCGGCAGCTGTTGAAAAATTGCAAATTTCCCTGGTTTCCATGGAGTAAGAGCCGCTGCTGGGCACGTGATTATGACATCAATGATCATTCAATTGTCACTACAGCCAAATGTATTGGTCGGAGAGCAACGCGGTTTGCACCATTCGATTTCTCGTGAAAAAATACGTCGGATTAGCTCCTTACCAGCAGCACTGGAAGAGTTTTTCCACTTTTGCATTTTTACCTGGTCTTTTTGTTAATTGAAATCGGCTACACTGTACTATGTACCATCGCGACTGGTCATTACTATATTCAACTTTTGACTATAAGTTATGTGCCCTTTTATAGCCCAGAAGACGTCAAATCTTTGGGCTAAGCCCATTTAACTCACCCAGCAATTGTCTTACTTCTAAGTCCAAGACAATCTCAATGTCTTTATCTACGTGTAGAAAAACCACACCATTTGTACATGAAAAACACAAAGTACTAGATACAGTCTGTTGTAAAAAGTACATTTGAACACTGACCCACATCAATAAGGTGCCAAAAGATGCGGAATTGGGCCAGGCATCGGCAGCTGTTTAAAAAATTGCAAATTTCCCTGGTTTCCATGGAGTAAGAGCCGTTTCTAGACACGTGATGTTGTCATCAATGATCATTCAATTGTCGCTACAGCCAAATGTATTGGTCGGAGAGCAACGCGGTTTGCACCATTCGATTTCTCGTCACAAAATACGTCGGATTAGCCTCTTACCAGCAGCACTGGAACAGTTTTTCCACTTTTGCATTTTTCCCTGGTCTTTTTGTTAATTGAAACCGGCTACACTGTACTATGTACCATCGCGACTAGTCATTACTATATTCAACTTTTGACTATAAGTTATGTGCCCTTTGGTAGCCCAGAAGACGTCAAATCTTTGGGCTAAGCCCATTTAACTCACCCAGCAATTGTCTTACTTCTAAGTCCAAGACAATCTCAATGTCTTTATCTACGTGTAGAAAAACCACACCATTTGTACATAAAAAACACAAAGTACTAGATACAGTCTGCTGTAAAAAGTACAATTGAACACTGACCCACATCAATAAGGTGCCAAAAGATGCGGAATTGGGCCAGGCATCGGCAGCTGTTTAAAAAATTGCAAATTTCCATGGTTTCCATGGAGTAAGAGCCGTTTCTAGGCAAGTGATGTTGTCATCAATGATCATTCAATTGTCGCTACAGCCAAAAGTATTGGTCGGAGAGCAACGCGGTTTGCACCATTCGATTTCTCGTGAAAAAATACGTCGGATTAGCTCCTTATCAGCAGCACTGGAAGAGTTTTTCCACTTTTGCATTTTTGCCTGATCTTTTTGTTAATTGAAATCGGCTACACTGTACTATGTACCATTGCGACTGGTCATTACTATATTCAACTTTTTACTATATGTTATGTGCCTTTCGGTAGCCCAGAAGACGTCAAATCTTTGGGCTAAGCCCATTTAACTCACCCAGCAATTGCCTTACTTTTAAGTCGAAGAAAATCTCAATGTCTTTATCTACGTGTAGAAAAACCACACCATTTGTACATGAAAAACACAAGGTACTTGATACAGTCTGCTGTAAAAAGTACAACTGAACACTGACCCACTTCAGTAAGGTGCCAAAAGATGCGGAATTGAGCCAGGCATCGGCAGCTGTTGAAAAATTGCAAATTTCCCTGGTTTCCATGGAGTAAGAGCCGCTGCTGGGCACGTGATTATGACATCAATGATCATTCAATTGTCACTACAGCCAAAAGTATTGGTCGGAGAGCAACGCGGTTTGCACTATTCGATTTCTCGTGAAAAAATACGTCGGATTAGCCCCTTACCAGCAGCACTGGAAGAGTTTTTCCACTTTTGCATTTTTACCTGGTCTTTTTGTTAACTGAAATCGGCTACACTGTACTATGTACCATCGCGACTGGTCATTACTATATTCAACTTTTGACTATAAGTTATGTGCCCTTTTATAGCCCAGAAGACGTCAAATCTTTGGGCTAAGCCCATTTAACTCACCCAGCAATTGTCTTACTTCTAAGTCCAAGACAATCTCAATGTCTTTATCTACGTGTAGAAAAACCACACCATTTGTACATGAAAAACACAAAGTACTAGATACAGTCTGTTGTAAAAAGTACAATTGAACACTGACCCACATCAATAAGGTGCCAAAAGATGCGGAATTGGGCCAGGCATCGGCAGCTGTTTAAAAAATTGCAAATTTCCCTGGTTTCCATGGAGTAAGAGCCGTTTCTAGACACGTGATGTTGTCATCAATGATCATTCAATTGTCGCTACAGCCAAATGTATTGGTCGGAGAGCAACGCGGTTTGCACCTTTCGATTTCTCGTCACAAAATACGTCGGATTAGCCTCTTACCAGCAGCACTGGAACAGTTTTTCCACTTTTGCATTTTTACCTGGTCTTTTTGTTAATTGAAATCGGCTACACTGTACTATGTACCATCGCGACTAGTCATTACTATATTCAACTTTTGACTATAAGTTATGTGCCCTTTGGTAGCCCAGAAGACGTCAAATCTTTGGGCTAAGCCCATTTAACTCACCCAGCAATTGTCTTACTTCTAAGTCCAAGACAATCTCAATGTCTTTATCTACGTGTAGAAAAACCACACCATTTGTACATAAAAAACACAAAGTACTAGATACAGTCTGCTGTAAAAAGTACAATTGAACACTGACCCACATCAATAAGGTGCCAAAAGATGCGGAATTGGGCCAGGCATCGGCAGCTGTTTAAAAAATTGCAAATTTCCATGGTTTCCATGGAGTAAGAGCCGTTTCTAGGCAAGTGATGTTGTCATCAATGATCATTCAATTGTCGCTACAGCCAAAAGTATTGGTCGGAGAGCAACGCGGTTTGCACCATTCGATTTCTCGTGAAAAAATACGTCGGATTAGCTCCTTATCAGCAGCACTGGAAGAGTTTTTCCACTTTTGCATTTTTGCCTGATCTTTTTGTTAATTGAAATCGGCTACACTGTACTATGTACCATTGCGACTGGTCATTACTATATTCAACTTTTTACTATATGTTATGTGCCTTTCGGTAGCCCAGAAGACGTCAAATCTTTGGGCTAAGCCCATTTAACTCACCCAGCAATTGCCTTACTTTTAAGTCGAAGAAAATCTCAATGTCTTTATCTACGTGTAGAAAAACCACACCATTTGTACATGAAAAACACAAGGTACTTGATACAGTCTGCTGTAAAAAGTACAACTGAACACTGACCCACTTCAGTAAGGTGCCAAAAGATGCGGAATTGAGCCAGGCATCGGCAGCTGTTGAAAAATTGCAAATTTCCCTGGTTTCCATGGAGTAAGAGCCGCTGCTGGGCACGTGATTATGACATCAATGATCATTCAATTGTCACTACAGCCAAATGTATTGGTCGGAGAGCAACGCGGTTTGCACCATTCGATTTCTAGTGAAAAAATACGTCGGATTAGCTCCTTATCAGCAGCACTGGAAGAGTTTTTCCACTTTTGCATTTTTGCCTGATCTTTTTGTTAATTGAAATCGGCTACACTGTACTATGTACCATTGCGACTGGTCATTACTATATTCAACTTTTTACTATATGTTATGTGCCTTTCGGTAGCCCAGAAGACGTCAAATCTTTGGGCTAAGACCATTTAACTCACCCAGCAATTGTCTTACTTCTAAGTCCAAGACAATCTCAATGTCTTTATCTACGTGTAGAAAAACCACACCATTTGTACATGAAAAACACAAAGTACTAGATACAGTCTGCTGTAAAAAGTACAATTGAACACTGACCCACATCAATAAGGTGCCAAAAGATGCGGAATTGGGCCAGGCATCGGCAGCTGTTTAAAAAATTGCAAATTTCCCTGGTTTCCATGGAGTAAGAGCCTTTTCTAGACACGTGATGTTGTCATCAATGATCATTCAATTGTCGCTACAGCCAAATGTATTGGTCGGACAGCAACGCGGTTTGCACCATTCGATTTCTCGTCACAAAATACGTCGGATTAGCTTCTTACCAGCAGCACTGGAACAGTTTTTCCACTTTTGCATTTTTCCCTGGTCTTTTTGTTAATTGAAATCGGCTACACTGTACTATGTACAATCGCGACTAGTCATTACTATATTCAACTTTTGACTATAAGTTATGTGCCCTTTGGTAGCCCAGAAGACGTCAAATCTTTGGGCTAAGCCCATTTAACTCACCCAGCAATTGTCTTACTTCTAAGTCCAAGACAATCTCAATGTCTTTATCTACGTGTAGAAAAACCACACCATTTGTACATAAAAAACACAAAGTACTAGATACAGTCTGCTGTAAAAAGTGCAATTAAACACTGACCCACATCAATAAGGTGCCAAAAGATGCGGAATTGGGCCAGGCATCGGCAGCTGTTTAAAAAATTGCAAAGTTCCCTGGTTTCCATGGAGTAAGAGCCGTTGCTACGCACGTGATTATGACATCAATGATCATTGAATTGTCGCTACAGCCAAAAGTATTGGTCGGAGAGCAACGCGGATTGCACCATTCGATTTCTCGTCACAAAATACGTCGGATTAGCCTCTTACCAGCAGCACTGGAACAGTTTTTCCACTTTTGCATTTTTGCCTGGTCTTTTTGTTAATTGAAATCGGCTACACTGTACTATCTACCATCGCGACTGGTCATTACTATATTCAACTTTTGACTATAAGTTATGTGCCCTTTGGTACTCCAGAAGACGTCAAATCTTTGGGCTAAGCCCATTTAACTCACCCAGCAATTGCCTTACTTCTAAGTGCAAGACAATCTCAATGTCTTTATCTACGTGTAGAAAAACCACACCATTTGTACATGAAAAACACAAGGTACTTGATACAGTCTGCTGTAAAAAGTACAACTGAACACTGACCCACTTCAGTAAGGTGCCAAAAGATGCGGAATTGAGCCAGGCATCGGCAGCTGTTGAAAAATTGCAAATTTCCCTGGTTTCCATGGAGTAAGAGCCGTTTCTAGACACGTGATGTTGTCGTCAATGATCATTCAATTGTCACTACAGCCAAATGTATTGGTCGGAGAGCAACGCGGTTTGCACCATTCGATTTCTCGTCACAAAATACGTCGGATTAGCTTCTTACCAGCAGCACTGGAACAGTTTTTCCACTTTTGCATTTTTACCTGGTCTTTTTGTTAATTGAAATCCGCTACACTGTACTATGTACCATTGCGACTAGTCATTACTATATTCAACTTTTGACTATAAGTTATGTGCCCTTTGGTAGCCCAGAAGACGTCAAATCTTTGGGCTAAGCCCATTTAACTCACCCAGCAATTGTCTTACTTCTAAGTCCAAGACAATCTCAATGTCTTTATCTACGTGTAGAAAAACCACACCATTTGTACATAAAAAACACAAAGTACTAGATACTGTGTGCTGTAAAAAGTACAATTGAACACTGACCCACATCAATAAGGTGCCAAAAGATGCGGAATTGAGCCAGGCATCGCAGCTGTTTAAAAAATTGCTATTTTCCCTGGTTTCCATGGAGTAAGAGCCGTTGTTAGCCACGTGATTTTGTCATCAATGATCATTCAATTGTCGCTACAGCCAAAAGCATTAGTCGGAGAGCAACGCGGTTTGCACCATTCGATTTCTCGTCACAAAATACGTCGGATTAGCCTCTTACCAGCAGCACTGGAACAGTTTTTCCACTTTTGCATTTTTGCCTGGTCTTTTTGTTAATTGAAATCGGCTACACTGTACTATGTACCATCGCGACTGGTCATTACTATATTCAACTTTTGACTATAAGTTATGTGCCCTTTGGTACTCCAGAAGACGTCAAATCTTTGGGCTAAGCCCATTTAACTCATCCAGCAATTGTCTTACTTCTAAGTCCAAGACAATCTCAATGTCTTTATCTACGTGTAGAAAAACCACACCATTTGTACATAAAAAACACAAAGTAATAGATACAGTCTGCTGTAAAAAGTACAATTGAACACTGACCCACATCAATAAGGTGCCAAAAGACGCGGAATTGGGCCAGGCATCGGCAGTTGTTTAAAAAATTGCAAATTTCCCTGGTTTCCATGGAGTAAGAGCCGTTTCTAGGCAAGTGATGTTGTCATCAATGATCATTCAATTGTCGCTACAGCCAAAAGTATTGGTCGGAGAGCAACGCGGTTTGCACCATTCGATTTCTCGTGAAAAAATACGTCGGATTAGCTTTTTACCAGCAGCACTGGAACAGTTTTTCCACTTTTGCATTTTTGCCTGGTCTTTTTGTTAATTGAAATCGGCTACACTGTACTATGTACCATCGCGACTGGTCATTACTATATTCAACTTTTGACTATAAGTTATGTGCCCTTTGGTAGCCCAGAAGACGTCAAATCTTTGGGCTAAGCCCATTTAACTCACCCAGCAATTGTCTTACTTCTAAGTCCAAGACAATCTCAATGTCTTTATCTACGTGTAGAAAAACCACACCATTTGTACATAAAAAACACAAGGTACTTGATACAGTCTGCTGTAAAAAGTACAACTGAACACTGACCCACTTCAGTAAGGGTGCCAAAAGATGCGGAATTGAGCCAGGCATCGTAGCTGGTGAAAAATTGCAAATTTCCCTGGCTTCCATGGAGTAAGAGCCGTTGCTGGGCACGTGATTATGACATCAATGATCATTCAATTGTCACTACAGCCAAAAGTATTGGTCGGAGAGCAACGCGGTTTGCACCATTCGATTTCTCGTCACAAAATACGTCGGAGTAGCCTCTTACCAGCAGCACTGGAACAATTTTTACACTTTTGCATTTTTACCTGGTCTTTTTGTTAATTAAAATCGGCTACACTGTACTTTGTACAATCGCGACTGGTCATTACTATATTCAACTTTTGACTATAAGTTATGTGCCCTTCGGTAGCCCAGAAGACGTCAAATCTTTGGGCTAAGCCCATTTAACTCATCCAGCAATTGTCTTACTTCTAAGTCCAAGACAATCTCAATGTCTTTATCTACGTGTAGAAAAACCAGACCATTTGTACATAAAAAAAACAAGGTACTTGATACAGTCTGCTGTAAAAAGTACAACTGACCACAGACCCACATAAATAAGGTGCCAAAAGATGCGGAATTGAGCCAGAAAACCTCAGCTGTTGAAAAATTGCAAATTTTTCTGGTTTCCATGGAGTAAGAGCCGTTGCTGGGCACGTGATTATGACATAAATGATCATTCAATTGTCACTACAGCCAAAACTATTGGTCGAAGAGCAACGCGGTTTGCACCATTCGATTTCTCGTCACAAAATACGTCGAATTAGCCTCTTACCAGCAGCACTGGAACAGTTTTTACACTTTTGCATTTTTTGCCTGGTCTTTTTGTTATTTGAAATCGGCTACACTGTACTCTGTACAATCGCGACTGGTCATTACTATATTCAACTTTTGACTATAAGTTATGTGCCCTTTGGTAGCCCAGAAGACGTCAAATCTTTGGGCTAAGCCCATTTAACTCACCCCAGCAATTGTCTTACTTCTAAGTCCAAGACAATCTCAATGTCTTTATCTACGTGTAGAAAAACCCACACCCATTTGTACATAAAAAACACAAAGTACTAGATACAGTCTGCTGTAAAAAGTACAATTGAACACTGACCCACATGAATAAGGTGCCAAAAGATGCGGAATTGGGCCAGGCATCGGCAGCTGTTAAAAAATTCCAAATATCCTGGTTTCCATGGAGTAAGAGCCGTTGCTGGGCACGTGATTATGACATCAATGATCATTCAATTGTCACTACAGCCAAAAGTATTGGTCGGAGAGCAACACGGTTTGCACCAATCGATTTCTCGTCACAAAATACGTCGAATTAGCCTCTTACTAGCAGCACTGGAACAGTTTTTCCACTTTTGCATTTTTGCCTTGTCTTTTTGTTACTGAAATCGGATACACTGTACTCTGTACAATCGCGACTGGTCATACTATATTCAACTTTTGACTATAAGTTATGTGCCCTTCGGTAGCCCAGAAGACGTCAAATCTTTGGGCTAAGCCCATTTAACTCACCCAGCAATTGCCTTACTTCTAAGTGCAAGACAATCTCAATGTCTTTATCTACGTGTAGAAAAACCATACCATTTGTACATGAAAAACACAAGGTACTTGATACAGTCTGCTGTAAAAAGTACAACTGAACACTGACCCACTTCAGTAAGGTGCCAAAAGATGCGGAATTGAGCCAGGCATCGGCAGCTGTTGAAAAATTGCAAATTTCCCTGGTTTCCATGGAGTAAGAGCCGCTGCTGGGCACGTGATTATGACATCAATGATCATTCAATTGTCACTACAGCCAAATGTATTGGTCGGAGAGCAACGCGGTTTGCACCATTCGATTTCTCGTCACAAAATACGTCGGATTAGCCTCTTACCAGCAGCACTGGAACAGTTTTTCCACTTTTGCATTTTTACCTGGTCTTTTTGTTAATTGAAATCGGCTACACTGTACTCTGTACAATCGCGACTGGTCATTACTATATTCAACTTTTGACTATAAGTTATGTGCCCTTTGGTACTCCACAAGACGTCAAATCTTTGGGCTAAGCCCATTTAACTCACCCAGCAATTGTCTTACTTCTAAGTCCAAGACAATCTCAATGTCTTTATCTACGTGTACAAAAACCACACCATTTGTACATAAAAAACACAAAGTACTACATACAGTCTGCTGTAAAAAGTACAATTGAACACTGACCCACATGAATAAGGTGCCAAAAGATGCGAATTGGCAGCATTGCATCGGAGTGTTTAAAAAATTGCAAATTTTCCTGGTTTCCATGGAGTAAGAGCCGTTTCTAGGCAAGTGATGTTGTCATCAATGATCATTCAATTGTCACTACAGCCAAAAGTATTGGTCGGAGAGCAACGCGGTTTGCACCATTCGATTTCTCGTGAAAAAATACGTCGGATTAGCTCCTTACCAGCAGCACTGGAACAGTTTTTCCACTTTTGCATTTTTGCCTGGTCTTTTTGTTAATTGAAATCGGCTACACTGTACTATGTACCATCGCGACTGGTCATTACTATATTCAACTTTTGACTATAAGTTATGTGCCCTTTGGTAGCCAGAAGACGTCAAATCTTTGGGCTAAGCCCATTTAACTCACCCAGCAATTGTCTTACTTCTAAGTCCAAGACAATCTCAATGTCTTTATCTACGTGTAGAAAAACCACACCATTTGTACATGAAAAACACAAAGTACTAGATACAGTCTGTTGTAAAAAGTACAATTGAACACTGACCCACATCAATAAGGTGCCAAAAGATGCGGAATTGGGCCAGGCATCGGCAGCTGTTTAAAAAATTGCAAATTTCCCTGGTTTCCATGGAGTAAGAGCCGTTTCTAGACACGTGATGTTGTCATCAATGATCATTCAATTGTCGCTACAGCCAAATGTATTGGTCGGAGAGCAACGCGGTTTGCACCATTCGATTTCTCGTCACAAAATACGTCGGATTAGCCTCTTACCAGCAGCACTGGAACAGTTTTTCCACTTTTGCATTTTTCCCTGGTCTTTTTGTTAATTGAAATCGGCTACACTGTACTATGTACCATCGCGACTAGTCATTACTATATTCAACTTTTGACTATAAGTTATGTGCCCTTTGGTAGCCCAGAAGACGTCAAATCTTTGGGCTAAGCCCATTTAACTCACCCAGCAATTGTCTTACTTCTAAGTCCAAGACAATCTCAATGTCTTTATCTACGTGTAGAAAAACCAGACCATTTGTACATAAAAAACACAAGGTACTTGATACAGTCTGCTGTAAAAAAGTACAATTGAACACTGACCCACATCAATAAGGTGCCAAAAGATGCGGAATTGGCCAGGCATCGGCAGCTGTTTAAAAAATTGCAAATTTCCCTGGTTTCCATGGAGTAAGAGCCGTTGCTGGGCACGTGATTATGACATCAATGATCATTCAATTGTCACTACAGCCAAAATTATTGGTCGGAGAGCAACACGG
>NW_027018148.1:0-69240 GCF_032854445.1 Liolophura sinensis | reverse complement strand
TAACCACATCAATAATGTTCTAAAAGATGCGGAATTGGCCCAGGCATCGGCAGCTGTTTAAAAAATTGCAATTTCCCTGGTTTCCATGGAGTAAGAGCCGTTGCTGGGCACGTGACTATGACATCAATGATCATTCAATTGTCGCTACAGCCAAAAGTATTGGTCGGAGAGCAACGCGGTTTGCACCATTCGATTTCTCGTCACAAAATACGTCGGATTAGCCTCCTATTATCAGCACTGGAACAGTTTTTCCACTTTTGCATTTTTGCCTGGTCTTTTTGTTAATTTGAAATCGTATACATTCTACTATGTACAATCGCGACTGGTCATTACTATATTCAACTTTAACTATACGTTATGTGCCCTTCGTAGCCAGAAGACGTCAAATCTTTGGCTTAGCCCATTTAACTCACCCAGCAATTGTCTTACTTTTAAGTCCAAGACAATCTCAATGTCTTTATCTACGTGTAGAAAAACCACACCATTCGTACATAAAAAACACAATGTACTAGATACAGTCTGCTGTAAAAAGTACAACTGATCACTGACCCACATCAATAAGGTTCCTAAAAGATGCGGAATTGGCCCAGGCATCGGCAGCTGTTTAAAAAATTGCAAATTTCCCTGGTTTCCATGGAGCAAGAGCCGTTGCTGGGCACGTGACTATGACATCAATGATCATTCAATTGTCGCTACAGCCAAAAGTATTGGTCGGAGAGCAACGCGGTTTGCACCATTCGATTTCTCGTCACAAAATACGTCGGATTAGCCTCTTACCAGCAGCACTGGAACAGTTTTTACACTTTTGCATTTTTGCCTGGTCTTTTTGTTAATTGAAATCGGATACACTGTACTATGCACAATCGCGACTGGTCGTTACTATATTCAACTTTTAACTATACGTTATGTGCCCTTCGGTAGCCCAGAAGACGTCAAATCTTTGGGCTAAGCCCATTTAACTCATCCAGCAATTGTCTTACTTTTAAGTCCAAGACAATCTCAATGTCTTTATCTACGTGTAGAAAAACCACACCATTCGTACATAAAAAACACAATGTACTAGATACAGTCTGCTGTAAAAAGTACAACTGATCACTGAACCACATCTATAAGGTTCTAATAGATGCGGAATTGGGCCAGGCATCGGCAGCTGTTAAAAAATTGCAAATTTCCCTGGTTTCCATGGAGTAAGAGCCGTTGCTGGGCACGTGACTATGACATCAATGATCATTCAATTGTCGCTACAGCCAAAAGTATTGGTCGGAGAGCAACGCGGTTTGCACCATTCGATTTCTCGTCACAAAATACGTCGGATTGGCCTCTTACCAGCAGCACTGGAACAGTTTTTCCACTTTTGCATTTTTGCCTGGTCTTTTTGTTAATTGAAATCGGATACACTGTACTATGCACAATCGCGACTTATCGTTACTATATTCAACTTTTAACTATACGTTATGTGCCCTTCGGTAGCCCAGAAGACGTCAAATCTTTGGGCTAAGCCCATTTAACTCATCCAGCAATTGTCTTACTTTTAAGTCCAAGACAATCTCAATGTCTTTATCTACGTGTAGAAAAACCACACCATTCGTACATAAAAAACACAATGTACTAGATACAGTCTGCTGTAAAAAGTACAACTGATCACTGACCTACATCAATAAGGTTCTAAAAGATGCGGAATTGGCCCAGGCATCGGCAGCTGTTTAAAAAATTGCAAATTTCCCTGGTTTCCATGGAGTAAGAGCCGTTGCTGGGCACGTGACTATGACATCAATGATCATTCAATTGTCGCTACAGCCAAAAGTATTGGTCGGAGAGCAACGCGGTTTGCACCATTCGATTTCTCGTCACAAAATACGTCGATTAGCCTCTTACCAGCAGCACTGGAACAGTTTTTTACACTTTTGCATTTTTGCCTGGTCTTTTGTTAATTGAAATCGGATACACTGTACTATGCACAATCTCGATTGGTCGTTACTATATTCAACTTTTAACTATACGTTATGTGCCCTTCGGTAGCCCAGAAGACGTCAAATCTTTGGCTTAGCCCATTTAACTCATCCAGCAATTGTCTTACTTTAAGTCCAAGACAATCTCAATGTCTTTATCTACGTGTAGAAAAACCACACCATTCGTACATAAAAAACACAAGGTACTAGATACAGTCTGCTGTAAAAAGTACAACTGATCACTGACCTACATCAATAAGGTTCTAATAGATGCGGAATTGGCCCAGCATCGGCAGCTGTTTAAAAAATTGCAAATTTCCCTGTTTCCATGGAGTAAGAGCCGTGCTGGGCACGTGACTATGACATCAATGATCATTCAATTGTCGCTACAGCAAAAGTATTGGTCGGAGAGCAACGCGGTTTGCACCATTCGATTTCTCGTCACAAAATACGTCGATTAGCCTCTTAACAGCAGCACTGGAACAGTTTTTCCACTTTTGCATTTTTGCCTGGTCTTTTTGTTAATTGAAATCGGATACACTGTACTATGCACAATCGCGACTGGTCGTTACTATATTCAACTTTTAACTATACGTTATGTGCCCTTTGGTAGCCCAGAAGACGTCAAATCTTTGGGTTAAGCCCATTAACTCATCCAGCAATTGTCTTACTTTTAAGTCCAAGACAATCTCAATGTCTTTATCTACGTGTAGAAAAACCACACCATTTGTACAAAAAAAAACACAAGGTACTAGATACAGTCTGCTGTAAAAAGTACAACTGATCACTGACCCACATCAATAAGGTTCTAAAAGATGCGGATTTGGCCCAGGCATCGGCAGCTGTTTAAAAAATTGCAAATTTCCCTGGTTTCCATGGAGTAAGAGCCGTTGCTGGGCACGTGACTATGACATCAATGATCATTCAATTGTCGCTACAGCCAAAAGTAGTTGGGCGGAGAGCAACGCGGTTTGCACCATTCGATTTCTCGTGACAAAATACGTCGGATTAGCCTCTTACCAGCAGCACTGGAACAGTTTTTCCACTTTTGCATTTTTGCCTGGTCTTTTTGTTAATTGAAATCGGATACACTGTTCTATGCACAATCGCGACTGGTCGTTACTATATTCAACTTTGTAACTATACGTTATGTGCCCTTCGTAGCCCAGAAGACGTCAAATCTTTGGGCTAAGCCCATTTAACTCATCCAGCAATTGTCTTACTTTTAAGTCCAAGACAATCTCAATGTCCTTTTATCTACGTGTAGAAAAACCACACCATTCGTACATAAAAAACACAATGTACTAGATACAGTCTGCTGTAAAAAGTACAACTGATCACTGAACCACATCTATAAGGTTCTAATAGATGCGGAATTGGGCCAGGCATCGGCAGCTGTTAAAAATTGCATATTTCCCTGGTTTCCATGGAGTAAGAGCCGTTGCTGGGCACGTGACTATGACATCAATGATCATTCAATTGTGGCTACAGCCAAAAGTATTGGTCGGAGAGCAACGCGGTTTGCACCATTCGATTTCTCGTCACAAAATACGTCGGATTAGCCTCCTATTATCAGCACTGGAACAGTTTTTCCACTTTTGCATTTTTGCCTGGTCTTTTTGTTAATTTGAAATCGGATACATTCTACTATGTACAATCGCGACTGGTCATTACTATATTCAACTTTTGACTATAAGTTATGTGCCCTTTCTGTAGCCCAGAAGACGTCAAATCTTTCAGGCCTAAGCCCATTTAACTCACCCAGCAATTGTCTTACTTCTAAGTCCAAGACAATCTTAATGTCTTTATCTACGTGTAGAAAAACCACACCATTTGTACATAAAAAACACAAGGTACTAGATACAGTCTGCTGTAAAAAGTACAACTGATCACTTAACCACATCATAATGTTCTAAAAGATGCGGAATTGGCCCAGGCATCGGCAGCTGTTTAAAAAATTGCAAATTTCCCTGGTTTCCATGGAGTAAGAGCCGTTGCTGGCACGTGACTATGACATCAATGATCATTCAATTGTCGCTACAGCCAAAAGTATTGGTCGGAGAGCAACGCGGTTTGCACCATTCGATTTCTCGTCACAAAATACGTCGGATTAGCCTCCTATTATCAGCACTGGAACAGTTTTTCCACTTTTGCATTTTTGCCTGGTCTTTTTGTTAATTTGAAATCGGATACATTCTACTATGTACAATCGCGACTGGTCATTACTATATTCAACTTTTAACTATACGTTATGTGCCCTTCGGTAGCCCAGAAGACGTCAAATCTTTGGGCTTAGCCCATTTAACTCACCCAGCAATTGTCTTACTTTTTAGTCCAAGACAATCTCATGTCTTTATCTACGTGTAGAAAAACCACACCATTCGTACATAAAAAACACAATGTACTAGATACAGTCTGCTGTAAAAAGTACAACTGATCACTGACCTACATCAATAAGGTTCTAAAAGATGCGGAATTGGCCCAGGCATCGGCAGCTGTTTAAAAAATTGCAAATTTCCCTGGTTTCCATGGAGTAAGAGCCGTTTGCTGGGCACGTGACTATGACATCAATGATCATTCAATTGTCGCTACAGCCAAAAGTATTGGTCGGAGAGCAACGCGGTTTGCACCATTCGATTTCTCGTCACAAAATACGTCGGATTAGCCTTCTTAACAGCAGCACTGAACAGTTTTTCCACTTTGCATTTTTGCCTGCTCTTTTGTTAATTGAAATCGGATACACTGTACTATGCACAATCGCGACTGGTCGTTACTATATTCAACTTTTAACTATACGTTATGTGCCCTTTGGTAGCCCAGAAGACGTCAAATCTTTGGGTTAAGCCCATTTAACTCATCAGCAATTGTCTTACTTTATAGTCCAAGACAATCTCAATGTCTTTATCTACGTGTAGAAAAACCACACCATTCGTACATAAAAAACACAATGTAACTAGATACAGTCTGCTGTAAAAAGTACAACTGATCACTGAACCACATCTATAAGGTTCTATAGATGCGGAATTGGGCCAGGCATCGGCAGCTGTTAAAAATTGCATATTTCCCTGGTTTCCATGGAGTAAGAGCCGTTGCTGGCACGTGACTATGACATCAATGATCATTCAATTGTGGCTACAGCCAAAAGTATTGGTCGGAGAGCAACGCGGTTTGCACATTCGATTTCTCGTCACAAAATACGTCGGATTAGCCTCCTATTATCAGCACTGGAACAGTTTTTCCACTTTTGCATTTTTGCCTGGTCTTTTGTTAATTTGAAATCGGATACATTCTACTATGTACAATCGCGACTGGTCATTACTATTATTCAACTTTTGACTATAAGTTATGTGCCTTTCTGTAGCCCAGAAGACGTCAAATCTTTAGGCTAAGCCCATTTAACTCACCCAGCAATTGTCTTACTTCTAAGTCCAAGACAATCTTAATGTCTTTATCTACGTGTAGAAAAACCACACCATTTGTACATAAAAAACACAAGGTACTAGATACAGTCTGCTGTAAAAAGTACAACTGATCACTTAACCACATCAATAATGTTCTAAAAGATGCGGAATTGGCCCAGGCATCGGCAGCTGTTTTAAAAAATTGCAAATTTCCCTGGTTTCCATGGAGTAAGAGCCGTTGCTGGGCACGTGACTATGACATCAATGATCATTCAATTGTCGCTACAGCCAAAAGTATTGGTCGGAGAGCAACGCGGTTTGCACCATTCGATTTCTCGTCACAAAATACGTCGGATTAGCCTCCTATTATCAGCACTGGAACAGTTTTTCCACTTTTGCATTTTTGCCTGGTCTTTTTGTTAATTGAAATCGGATACATTCTACTATGTACAATCGCGACTGGTCATTACTATATTCAACTTTTAACTATACGTTATGTGCCCTTCGGTAGCCCAGAAGACGTCAATCTTTGGGCTTAGCCCATTTAACTCACCCAGCAATTGTCTTACTTTTAAGTCCAAGACAATCAATGTCTTTATCTACGTGTAGAAAAACCACACCATTCGTACATAAAAAACACAATGTACTAGATACAGTCTGCTGTAAAAAGTACAACTGATCACTGACCTACATCAATAAGGTTCTAAAAGATGCGGAATTGGCCCAGGCATCGGCAGCTGTTTAAAAATTTGCAAATTTCCCTGGTTTCCATGAGTAAGAGCCGTTGCTGGGCACGTGACTATGACATCAATGATCATTCAATTGTCGCTACAGCCAAAAGTATTGGTCGGAGAGCAACGCGGTTTGCACCATTCGATTTCTCGTCACAAAATACGTCGGATTAGCCTCTTACCAGCAGCACTGGAACAGTTTTTACACTTTTGCATTTTTGCCTGGTCTTTTGTTAATTGAAATCGGATACACTGTACTATGCACAATCGCGACTGGTCGTTACTATATTCAACTTTTAACTATACGTTATGTGCCCTTCGGTAGCCCAGAAGACGTCAAATCTTTGGGCTTAGCCCATTTAACTCATCCAGCAATTGTCTTACTTTTAAGTCCAAGACAATCTCAATGTCTTTATCTACGTGTAGAAAACCACACCATTCGTACATAAAAAACACAATGTACTAGATACAGTCTGCTGTAAAAAGTACAACTGATCACTGAACCACATCTATAAGGTTCTAATAGATGCGGAATTGGGCCAGGCATCGGCAGCTGTTAAAAAATTGCAAATTTCCCTGGTTTCCATGGAGTAAGAGCCGTTGCTGGGCACGTGACTATGACATCAATGATCATTCAATTGTCGCTACAGCCAAAAGTATTGGTCGGAGAGCAACGCGGTTTGCACCATTCGATTTCTCGTCACAAAATACGTCGGATTGGCCTCTTACCAGCAGCACTGGAACAGTTTTTCCACTTTTGCATTTTTGCCTGGTCTTTTTGTTAATTGAAATCGGATACACTGTACTATGCACAATCTCGATTGGTCGTTACTATATTCAACTTTTAACTATAGGTTATGTGCCCTTCGGTAGCCCAGAAGACGTCAAATCTTTGGGCTTAGCCCATTTAACTCATCCAGCAATTGTCTTACTTTTAAGTCCAAGACAATCTCAATGTCTTTATCTACGTGTAGAAAAACCACACCATTCGTACATAAAAAACACAATGTACTAGATACAGTCTGCTGTAAAAAGTACAACTGATCACTGACCTACATCAATAAGGTTCTAATAGATGCGGAATTGGCCCAGGCATCGTCAGCTGTTTAAAAAATTGCAAATTTCCCTGGTTTCCATGGAGTAAGAGCCGTTGCTGGGCACGTGACTATGACATCAATGATCATTCAATTGTCGCTACAGCCAAAAGTATTGGTCGGAGAGCAACGCGGTTTGCACCATTCGATTTCTCGTCACAAAATACGTCGGATTAGCCTCTTACCAGCAGCACTGGAACAGTTTTTACACTTCTGCATTTTTGCCTAGTCTTTTTGTTAATTGAAATCGGATACACTGTACTATGCACAATCGCGACTGGTCGTTACTATATTCAACTTTTAACTATACGTTATGTGCCCTTCGGTAGCCAGAAGACGTCAAATCTTTGGGCTAAGCCCATTTAACTCATCCAGCAATTGTCTTACTTTTAAGTCCAAGACAATCTCAATGTCTTTATCTACGTGTAGAAAAACCACACCATTCGTACATAAAAAACACAATGTACTAGATACAGTCTGCTGTAAAAAGTACAACTGATCACTGAACCACATCTATAAGGTTCTAATAGATGCGGAATTGGGCCAGGCATCGGCAGCTGTTAAAAAATTGCAAATTTCCCTGGTTTCCATGGAGTAAGAGCCGTTGCTGGGCACGTGACTATGACATCAATGATCATTCAATTGTCGCTACAGCCAAAAGTATTGGTCGGAGAGCAACGCGGTTTGCACCATTCGATTTCTCGTCACAAAATACGTCGGATTGGCCTCTTACCAGCAGCACTGGAACAGTTTTTCCACTTTTGCATTTTTGCCTGGTCTTTTTGTTAATTGAAATCGGATACACTGTACTATGCACAATCTCGATTGGTCGTTACTATATTCAACTTTTAACTATAGGTTATGTGCCCTTCGGTAGCCCAGAAGACGTCAAATCTTTGGGCTTAGCCCATTTAACTCATCCAGCAATTGTCTTACTTTTAAGTCCAAGACAATCTCAATGTCTTTATCTACGTGTAGAAAAACCACACCATTCGTACATAAAAAACACAATGTACTAGATACAGTCTGCTGTAAAAAGTACAACTGATCACTGACCTACATCAATAAGGTTCTAATAGATGCGGAATTGGCCCAGGCATCGTCAGCTCTTTAAAAAATTGCAAATTTCCCTGGTTTCCATGGAGTAAGAGGCCGTTGCTGGGCACGTGACTATGACATCAATGATCATTCAATTGTCGCTACAGCCAAAAGTATTGGTCGGAGAGCAACGCGTTTGCACCATTCGATTTCTCGTCACAAAATACGTCGGATTAGCCTCTTACCAGCAGCACTGGAACAGTTTTTACACTTTTGCATTTTTCCCTAGTCTTTTTGTTAATTGAAATCGGATACACTGTACTATGCACAATCTCGACTGGTCGTTACTATATTCAACATTTAACTATACGTTATGTGCCCTTCGGTAGCCCAGAAGACGTCAAATCTTTGGGCTCAGCCCATTTAACTCATCCAGCAATTGTCTTACTTCTAAGTCCAAAGACAATCTCAAAGCCTTTATCTACGTGTAGAAAAACCACACCATTCGTACATAAAAAACACAATGTACTAGATACAGCCTGCTGTAAAAAGTACAACTGATCACTGAACCACATCTATAAGGGTTCTAATAGATGCGGAATTGGGCCAGGCATCGCAGCTGTTAAAAAATTGCATATTTTCCCTGGTTTCCCATGGAGTAAGAGCCGTTGCTGGGCACGTGACTATGACATCAATGATCATTCAATTGTGGCTACAGCCAAAAGTATTGGTCGGAGAGCAACGCGGTTTGCACCATTCGATTTCTCGTCACAAAATACGTCGGATCAGTCTCTTACCAGCAGCACTGGAACAGTTTTTCCACTTTTGCATTTTTGCCTAGTCTTTTTGTTAATTGAAATCGGATACACTGTACTATGTACAATCGCGACTGGTCATTACTATATTCAACTTTTGACTATAAGTTATGTGCCTTTCTGTAGCCCAGAAGACGTCAAATCTTTGGGCTAAGCCCATTTAACTCATCCAGCAATTGTCTTACTTTTAAGTCCAAGACAATCTCAATGTCTTTATCTACGTGTAGAAAAACCACACCATTCGTACATAAAAAACACAATGTACTAGATACAGTCTGCTGTAAAAAGTACAACTGATCACTGACCTACATCAATAAGGTTCTAAAAGATGCGGAATTGGCCCAGGCATCGGCAGCTGTTTAAAAAATTGCAAATTTCCCTGGTTTCCATGGAGTAAGAGCCGTTGCTGGGCACGTGACTATGACATCAATGATCATTCAATTGTCGCTACAGCCAAAAGTATTGGTCGGAGAGCAACGCGGTTTGCACCATTCGATTTCTCGTCACAAAATACGTCGGATTAGCCTCTTACCTGCAGCACTGGAACAGTTTTTACACTTTTGCATTTTTGCCTGGTCTTTTTGTTAATTGAAATCGGATACACTGTACTATGCACAATCTCGATTGGTCGTTACTATATTCAACTTTTAACTATAGGTTATGTGCCCTTCGGTAGCCCAGAAGACGTCAAATCTTTGGGTTAAGCCCATTTAACTCATCCAGCAATTGTCTTACTTTTAAGTCCAAGACAATCTCAATGTCTTTATCTACGTGTAGAAAAACCACACCATTCGTACATAAAAAACACAATGTACTAGATACAGTCTGCTGTAAAAAGTACAACTGATCACTGAACCACATCTATAAGGTTCTAATAGATGCGGAATTGGGCCAGGCATCGGCAGCTGTTAAAAAATTGCATATTTCCCTGGTTTCCATGGAGTAAGAGCCGTTGCTGGGCACGTGACTATGACATCAATGATCATTCAATTGTGGCTACAGCCAAAAGTATTGGTCGGAGAGCAACGCGGTTTGCACCATTCGATTTCTCGTCACAAAATACGTCGGATCAGTCTCTTACCAGCAGCACTGGAACAGTTTTTCCACTTTTGCATTTTTGCCTGGTCTTTTTGTTAATTAAAATCGGATACACTGTACTATGTACAATCGCGACTGGTCATTACTATATTCAACTTTTGACTATAAGTTATGTGCCTTTCTGTAGCCCAGAAGACGTCAAATCTTTGGGCTAAGCCCATTTAACTCATCCAGCAATTGTCTTACTTTTAAGTCCAAGACAATCTCAATGTCTTTATCTACGTGTAGAAAAACCACACCATTCGTACATAAAAAACACAATGTACTAGATACAGTCTGCTGTAAAAAGTACAACTGATCACTGACCTACATCAATAAGGTTCTAAAAGATGCGGAATTGGCCCAGGCATCGGCAGCTGTTTAAAAAATTGCAAATTTCCCTGGTTTTAATGGAGTAAGAGCCGTTGCTGGGCACGTGACTATGACATCAATGATCATTCAATTGTGGCTACAGCCAAAAGTATTGGTCGGAGAGCAACGCGGTTTGCACCATTCGATTTCTCGTCACAAAATACGTCGGATTAGCCTCCTATTATCAGCACTGGAACAGTTTTTCCACTTTTGCATTTTTGCCTGGTCTTTTTGTTAATTTGAAATCGGATACATTCTACTATGTACAATCGCGACTGGTCATTACTATATTCAACTTTTGCCTATAAGTTATGTGCCTTTCTGTAGCCCAGAAGACGTCAAATCTTTGGGCTAAGCCCATTTAACTCACCCAGCAATTGTCTTACTTCTAAGTCCAAGACAATCTTAATGTCTTTATCTACGTGTAGAAAAACCACACCATTCGTACATAAAAAACACAAGGTACTAGATACAGTCTGCTGTAAAAAGTACAACTGATCACTGAACCACATCAATAAGGTGCTAAAAGATGCGGAATTGGCCCAGGCATCGGCAGCTGTTTAAAGAATTGCAAATTTCCCTGGTTTCCATGGAGTAAGAGCCGTTGCTGGGCACGTGACTATGACATCAATGATCATTCAATTGTCGCTACAGCCAAAAGTATTGGTCGGAGAGCAACGCGGTTTGCACCATTCGATTTCTCGTCACAAAATACGTCGGATTAGCCTCCTATTATCAGCACTGGAACAGTTTGTACACTTTTGCATTTTTGCCTGGTCTTTTTGTTAATTTGAAATCGGATACATTCTACTATGTACAATCGCGACTGGTCATTACTATATTCAACTTTTGACTATAAGTTATGTGCCTTTCTGTAGCCCAGAAGACGTCAAATCTTTGGGCTAAGCCCATTTAACTCACCCAGCAATTGTCTTACTTCTAAGTCCAAGACAATCTTAATGTCTTTATCTACGTGTAGAAAAACCACACCATTCGTACATAAAAAACACAAGGTACTAGATACAGTCTGCTGTAAAAAGTACAACTGATCACTGACCTACATCAATAAGGTTCTAATAGATGCGCAATTGGCCCAGGCATCGGCAGCTGTTTAAAAAATTGCAAATTTCCCTGGTTTCCATGGAGTAAGAGCCGTTGCTGGGCACGTGACTATGATATTAATGATCATTCAATTGTCGCTACAGCCAAAAGTATTGGTCGGAGAGCAACGCGGTTTGCACCATTCGATTTCTCGTCACAAAATACGTCGGATTAGCCTCCTATTATCAGCACTGGAACAGTTTGTACACTTTTGCATTTTTGCCTGGTCTTTTTGTTAATTTGAAATCGGATACATTCTACTATGTACAATCGCGACTGGTCATTACTATATTCAACTTTTGACTATAAGTTATGTGCCTTTCTGTAGCCCAGAAGACGTCAAATCTTTGGGCTAAGCCCATTTAACTCACCCAGCAATTGTCTTACTTCTAAGTCCAAGACAATCTTAATGTCTTTATCTACGTGTAGAAAAACCACACCATTCGTACATAAAAAACACAAGGTACTAGATACAGTCTGCTGTAAAAAGTACAACTGATCACTGACCTACATCAATAAGGTTCTAATAGATGCGCAATTGGCCCAGGCATCGGCAGCTGTTTAAAAAATTGCAAATTTCCCTGGTTTCCATGGAGTAAGAGCCGTTGCTGGGCACGTGACTATGATATCAATGATCATTCAATTGTCGCTACAGCCAAAAGTATTGGTCGGAGAGCAACGCGGTTTGCACCATTCGATTTCTCGTCACAAAATACGTCGGATTAGCCTCTTACCAGCCGCACTGGAACAGTTTTTACACTTTTGCATTTTTGCCTGGTCTTTTTGTTAATTGAAATCGGATACACTGTACTATGCACAATCTCGATTGGTCGTTACTATATTCAACTTTTAACTATACGTTATGTGCCCTTCGGTAGCCCAGAAGACGTCAAATCTTTGGGCTTAGCCCATTTAACTCATCCAGCAATTGTCTTACTTTTAAGTCCAAGACAATCTCAATGTCTTTATCTACGTGTAGAAAAACCACACCATTCGTACATAAAAAACACAATGTACTAGATACAGTCTGCTGTAAAAAGTACAACTGATCACTGAACCACATCAATAAGGTTCTAATAGATGCGGAATTGGGCCAGGCATCGGCAGCTGTTAAAAAATTGCATATTTCCCTGGTTTCCATGGAGTAAGAGCCGTTGCTGGGCACGTGACTATGACATCAATGATCATTCAATTGTGGCTACAGCCAAAAGTATTGGTCGGAGAGCAACGCGGTTTGCACCATTCGATTTCTCGTCACAAAATACGTCGGATCAATCTCTTACCAGCAGCACTGGAACAGTTTTTTCACTTTTGCATTTTTGCCTGGTCTTTTTGTTAATTGAAATCGGATACACTGTACTATGTACAATCGCGACTGGTCATTACTATATTCAACTTTTGAATATAAGTTATGTGCCTTTCTGTAGCCCAGAAGACGTCAAATCTTTGGGCTAAGCCCATTTAACTCATCCAGCAATTGTCTTACTTTTAAGTCCAAGACAATCTCAATGTCTTTATCTACGTGTAGAAAAACCACACCATTCGTACATAAAAAACACAATGTACTAGATACAGTCTGCTGTAAAAAGTACAACTGATCACTGACCTACATCAATAAGGTTCTAAAAGATGCGGAATTGGCCCAGGCATCGGCAGCTGTTTAAAAAATTGCAAATTTCCCTGGTTTCCATGGAGTAAGAGCCGTTGCTGGGCACGTGACTATGACATCAATGATCATTCAATTGTCGCTACAGCCAAAAGTATTGGTCGGAGAGCAACGCGGTTTGCACCATTCGATTTCTCGTGACAAAATAAGTCGGATTGGCCTCTTACCAGCAGCACTGGAACAGTTTTTCCACTTTTGCATTTTTGCCTGGTCTTTTTGTTAATTTAAATCGGATACACTGTACTATGCACAATCGCGACTTATCGTTACTATATTCAACTTTTAACTATACGTTATGTGCCCTTCGGTAGCCCAGAAGACGTCAAATCTTTGGGCTAAGCCCATTTAACTCATCCAGCAATTGTCTTACTTCTAAGTCCAAGACAATCTCAAAGCCTTTATCTACGTGTAGAAAAACCACACCATTCGTACATAAAAAAACACAATGTACTAGATACAGTCTGCTGTAAAAAGTACAACTGATCACTGAACCACATCTATAAGGTTCTAATAGATGCGGAATTGGGCCAGGCATCGGCAGCTGTTAAAAAATTGCATATTTCCCTGGTTTCCATGGAGTAAGAGCCGTTGCTGGGCACGTGACTATGACATCAATGATCATTCAATTGTGGCTACAGCCAAAAGTATTGGTCGGAGAGCAACGCGGTTTGCACCATTCGATTTCTCGTCACAAAATACGTCGGATCAGTCTCTTACCAGCAGCACTGGAACAGTTTTTCCACTTTTGCATTTTTGCCTGGTCTTTTTGTTAATTAAAATCGGATACACTGTACTATGTACAATCGCGACTGGTCATTACTATATTCAACTTTTGACTATAAGTTATGTGCCTTTCTGTAGCCCAGAAGACGTCAAATCTTTGGGCTAAGCCCATTTAACTCATCCAGCAATTGTCTTACTTTTAAGTCCAAGACAATCTCAATGTCTTTATCTACGTGTAGAAAAACCACACCATTCGTACATAAAAAACACAATGTACTAGATACAGTCTGCTGTAAAAAGTACAACTGATCACTGACCTACATCAATAAGGTTCTAAAAGATGCGGAATTGGCCCAGGCATCGGCAGCTGTTTAAAAAATTGCAAATTTCCCTGGTTTCCATGGAGTAAGAGCCGTTGCTGGGCACGTGACTATGACATCAATGATCATTCAATTGTGGCTACAGCCATAAGTATTGGTCGGAGAGCAACGCGGTTTGCACCATTCGATTTCTCGTCACAAAATACGTCGGATTAGCCTCCTATTATCAGCACTGGAACAGTTTTTCCACTTTTGCATTTTTGCCTGGTCTTTTTGTTAATTTGAAATCGGATACATTCTACTATGTACAATCGCGACTGGTCATTACTATATTCAACTTTTGCCTATAAGTTATGTGCCTTTCTGTAGCCCAGAAGACGTCAAATCTTTGGGCTAAGCCCATTTAACTCACCCAGCAATTGTCTTACTTCTAAGTCCAAGACAATCTTAATGTCTTTATCTACGTGTAGAAAAACCACACCATTCGTACATAAAAAACACAAGGTACTAGATACAGTCTGCTGTAAAAAGTACAACTGATCACTGACCTACATCAATAAGGTGCTAAAAGATGCGGAATTGGCCCAGGCATCGGCAGCTGTTTAAAGAATTGCAAATTTCCCTGGTTTCCATGGAGTAAGAGCCGTTGCTGGGCACGTGACTATGACATCAATGATCATTCAATTGTCGCTACAGCCAAAAGTATTGGTCGGAGAGCAACGCGGTTTGCACCATTCGATTTCTCGTCACAAAATACGTCGGATTAGCCTCCTATTATCAGCACTGGAACAGTTTGTACACTTTTGCATTTTTGCCTGGTCTTTTTGTTAATTTGAAATCGGATACATTCTACTATGTACAATCGCGACTGGTCATTACTATATTCAACTTTTGACTATAAGTTATGTGCCTTTCTGTAGCCCAGAAGACGTCAAATCTTTGGGCTAAGCCCATTTAACTCACCCAGCAATTGTCTTACTTCTAAGTCCAAGACAATCTTAATGTCTTTATCTACGTGTAGAAAAACCACACCATTCCTACATAAAAAACACAAGGTACTAGATACAGTCTGCTGTAAAAAGTACAACTGATCACTGACCTACATCAATAAAGTTCTAATAGATGCGCAATTGGCCCAGGCATCGGCAGCTGTTTAAAAAATTGCAAATTTCCCTGGTTTCCATGGAGTAAGAGCCGTTGCTGGGCACGTGACTATGATATCAATGATCATTCAATTGTCGCTACAGCCAAAAGTATTGGTCGGAGAGCAACGCGGTTTGCACCATTCGATTTCTCGTCACAAAATACGTCGGATTAGCCTCTTACCAGCAGCACTGGAACAGTTTTTACACTTCTGCATTTTTGCCTAGTCTTTTTGTTAATTGAAATCGGATACACTGTACTATGCACAATCTCGACTGGTCGTTACTATATTCAACTTTTAACTATACGTTATGTGCCCTTCGGTAGCCCAGAAGACGTCAAATCTTTGGGCTAAGCCCATTTAACTCATCCAGCAATTGTCTTACTTCTAAGTCCAAGACAATCTCAAAGCCTTTATCTACGTGTAGAAAAACCACACCATTCGTACATAAAAAACACAATGTACTAGATACAGTCTGCTGTAAAAAGTACAACTGATCACTGAACCACATCTATAAGGTTCTAATAGATGCGGAATTGGGCCAGGCATCGGCAGCTGTTAAAAAATTGCATATTTCCCTGGTTTCCATGGAGTAAGAGCCGTTGCTGGGCACGTGACTATGACATCAATGATCATTCAATTGTGGCTACAGCCAAAAGTATTGGTCGGAGAGCAACGCGGTTTGCACCATTCGATTTCTCGTCACAAAATACGTCGGATTAGCCTCCTATTATCAGCACTGGAACAGTTTTTCCACTTTTGCATTTTTGCCTGGTCTTTTTGTTAATTTGAAATCGGATACATTCTACTATGTACAATCGCGACTGGTCATTACTATATTCAACTTTTGACTATAAGTTATGTGCCTTTCTGTAGCCCAGAAGACGTCAAATCTTTGGGCTAAGCCCATTTAACTCACCCAGCAATTGTCTTACTTCTAAGTCCAAGACAATCTTAATGTCTTTATCTACGTGTAGAAAAACCACACCATTCCTACATAAAAAACACAAGGTACTAGATACAGTCTGCTGTAAAAAGTACAACTGATCACTGACCTACATCAATAAGGTTCTAATAGATGCGCAATTGGCCCAGGCATCGGCAGCTGTTTAAAAAATTGCAAATTTCCCTGGTTTCCATGGAGTAAGAGCCGTTGCTGGGCACGTGACTATGATATCAATGATCATTCAATTGTCGCTACAGCCAAAAGTATTGGTCGGAGAGCAACGCGGTTTGCACCATTCGATTTCTCGTCACAAAATACGTCGGATTAGCCTCTTACCAGCAGCACTGGAACAGTTTTTACACTTCTGCATTTTTGCCTAGTCTTTTTGTTAATTGAAATCGGATACACTGTACTATGCACAATCTCGTCTGGTCGTTACTATATTCAACTTTTAACTATACGTTATGTGCCCTTCGGTAGCCCAGAAGACGTCAAATCTTTGGGCTAAGCCCATTTAACTCATCCAGCAATTGTCTTACTTCTAAGTCCAAGACAATCTCAAAGCCTTTATCTACGTGTAGAAAAACCACACCATTCGTACATAAAAAACACAATGTACTAGATACAGTCTGCTGTAAAAAGTACAACTGATCACTGAACCACATCTATAAGGTTCTAATAGATGCGGAATTGGGCCAGGCATCGGCAGCTGTTAAAAAATTGCATATTTCCCTGGTTTCCATGGAGTAAGAGCCGTTGCTGGGCACGTGACTATGACATCAATGATCATTCAATTGTGGCTACAGCCAAAAGTATTGGTCGGAGAGCAACGCGGTTTGCACCATTCGATTTCTCGTCACAAAATACGTCGGATTAGCCTCCTATTATCAGCACTGGAACAGTTTTTCCACTTTTGCATTTTTGCCTGGTCTTTTTGTTAATTTGAAATCGGATACATTCTACTATGTACAATCGCGACTGGTCATTACTATATTCAACTTTTGCCTATAAGTTATGTGCCCTTCTGTAGCCCAGAAGACGTCAAATCTTTGGGCTAAGCCCATTTAACTCACCCAGCAATTGTCTTACTTCTAAGTCCAAGACAATCTTAATGTCTTTATCTACGTGTAGAAAAACCACACCATTCGTACATAAAAAACACAAGGTACTAGATACAGTCTGCTGTAAAAAGTACAACTGATCACTGAACCACATCAATAAGGTGCTAAAAGATGCGGAATTGGCCCAGGCATCGGCAGCTGTTTAAAGAATTGCAAATTTCCCTGGTTTCCATGGAGTAAGAGCCGTTGCTGGGCACGTGACTATGACATCAATGATCATTCAATTGTCGCTACAGCCAAAAGTATTGGTCGGAGAGCAACGCGGTTTGCACCATTCGATTTCTCGTCACAAAATACGTCGGATTGGCCTCTTACCAGCAGCACTGGAACAGTTTTTCCACTTTTGCATTTTTGCCTGGTCTTTTTGTTAATTTAAATCGGATACACTGTACTATGCACAATCGCGACTTATCGTTACTATATTCAACTTTTAACTATACGTTATGTGCCCTTCGGTAGCCCAGAAGACGTCAAATCTTTGGGCTAAGCCCATTTAACTCATCCAGCAATTGTCTTACTTCTAAGTCCAAGACAATCTCAAAGCCTTTATCTACGTGTAGAAAAACCACACCATTCGTACATAAAACACACAATGTACTAGATACAGTCTGCTGTAAAAAGTACAACTTATCACTGAACCACATCTATAAGGTTCTAATAGATGCGGAATTGGGCCAGGCATCGGCAGCTGTTAAAAAATTGCATATTTCCCTGGTTTCCATGGAGTAAGAGCCGTTGCTGGGCACGTGACTATGACATCAATGATCATTCAATTGTCGCTACAGCCAAAAGTATTGGTCGGAGAGCAACGCGGTTTGCACCATTCGATTTCTCGTCACAAAATACGTCGGATCAGTCTCTTACCAGCAGCACTGGAACAGTTTTTCCACTTTTGCATTTTTGCCTGGTCTTTTTGTTAATTAAAATCGGATACACTGTACTATGTACAATCGCGACTGGTCATTACTATATTCAACTTTTGACTATAAGTTATGTGCCTTTCTGTAGCCCAGAAGACGTCAAATCTTTGGGCTAAGCCCATTTAACTCATCCAGCAATTGTCTTACTTTTAAGTCCAAGACAATCTCAATGTCTTTATCTGCGTGTAGAAAAACCACACCATTCGTACATAAAAAACACAATGTACTAGATACAGTCTGCTGTAAAAAGTACAACTGATCACTGACCTACATCAATAAGGTTCTAAAAGATGCGGAATTGGCCCAGGCATCGGCAGCTGTTTAAAAAATTGCAAATTTCCCTGGTTTCCATGGAGTAAGAGCCGTTGCTGGGCACGTGACTATGACATCAATGATCATTCAATTGTGGCTACAGCCAAAAGTATTGGTCGGAGAGCAACGCGGTTTGCACCATTCGATTTCTCGTCACAAAATACGTCGGATTAGCCTCTTACCAGCAGCACTGGAACAGTTTTTCCACTTTTGCATTTTTGCCTGGTCTTTTTGTTAATTTGAAATCGGATACATTCTACTATGTACAATCGCGACTGGTCATTACTATATTCAACTTTTGCCTATAAGTTATGTGCCTTTCTGTAGCCCAGAAGACGTCAAATCTTTGGGCTAAGCCCATTTAACTCACCCAGCAATTGTCTTACTTCTAAGTCCAAGACAATCTTAATGTCTTTATCTACGTGTAGAAAAACCACACCATTCGTACATAAAAAACACAAGGTACTAGATACAGTCTGCTGTAAAAAGTACAACTGATCACTGAACCACATCAATAAGGTGCTAAAAGATGCGGAATTGGCCCAGGCATCGGCAGCTGTTTAAAGAATTGCAAATTTCCCTGGTTTCCATGGAGTAAGAGCCGTTGCTGGGCACGTGACTATGACATCAATGATCATTCAATTGTCGCTACAGCCAAAAGTATTGGTCGGAGAGCAACGCGGTTTGCACCATTCGATTTCTCGTCACAAAATACGTCGGATTAGCCTCCTATTATCAGCACTGGAACAGTTTTTCCACTTTGGCATTTTTGCCTGGTCTTTTTGTTAATTTGAAATCGGATACATTCTACTATGTACAATCGCGACTGGTCATTACTATATTCAACTTTTGACTATAAGTTATGTGCCTTTCTGTAGCCCAGAAGACGTCAAATCTTTGGGCTAAGCCCATTTAACTCATCCAGCAATTGTCTTACTTTTAAGTCCAAGACAATCTCAATGTCTTTATCTACGTGTAGAAAAAACCACACCATTCGTACATAAAAAACACAAGGTACTAGATACAGTCTGCTGTAAAAAGTACAACTGATCACTGAACCACATCTATAAGGTTCTAATAGATGCGGAATTGGGCCAGGCATCGGCAGCTGTTAAAAATTGCATATTTCCCTGGTTTCCATGGAGTAAGAGCCGTTGCTGGGCACGTGACTATGACATCAATGATCATTCAATTGTGGCTACAGCCAAAAGTATTGGTCGGAGAGCAACGCGGTTTGCACCATTCGATTTCTCGTGACAAAATACGTCGGATTAGCCTCCTATTATCAGCACTGGAACAGTTTTTCCACTTTTGTATTTTTGCCTGGTCTTTTTGTTAATTTGAAATCGGATACATTCTACTATGTACAATCGCGACTGGTCATTACTATATTCAACTTTTGACTATAAGTTATGTGCCTTTCTGTAGCCCAGAAGACGTCAAATCTTTGGGCTAAGCCCATTTAACTCACCCAGCAATTGTCTTACTTCTAAGTCCAAGACAATCTTAATGTCTTTATCTACGTGTAGAAAAACCACACCATTTGTACATAAAAAACACAAGGTACTAGATACAGTCTGCTGTAAAAAGTACAACTGATCACTGAACCACATCAATAAGGTTCTAAAAGATGCGGAATTGGCCCAGGCATCGGCAGCTGTTTAAAAAATTGCAAATTTCCCTGGTTTCCATGGAGTAAGAGCCGTTGCTGGGCACGTGACTATGACATCAATGATCATTCAATTGTCGCTACAGCCAAAAGTATTGGTCGGAGAGCAACGCGGTTTGCACCATTCGATTTCTCGTCACAAAATACGTCGGATTGGCCTCTTACCAGCAGCACTGGAACAGTTTTTCCACTTTTGCATTTTTGCCTGGTCTTTTTCTTAATTGAAATCGGATACACTGTACTATGCACAATCGCGACTGGTCGTTACTATATTCAAATTTTAACTATACGTTATGTGCCCTTCGGTAGCCCAGAAGACGTCAAATCTTTGGGCTAAGCCCATTTAACTCATCCAGCAATTGTCTTACTTTTAAGTCCAAGACAATCTCAATGTCTTTATCTACGTGTAGAAAAACCACACCATTCGTACATAAAAAACACAATGTACTAGATACAGTCTGCTGTAAAAAGTACAACTGATCACTGACCTACATCAATAAGGGTCTAAAAGATGCGGAATTGGCCCAGGCATCGGCAGCTGTTTAAAAAATTGCAAATTTCCCTGGTTTCCATGGAGTAAGAGCCGTTGCTGGGCACGTGACTATGACATCAATGATCATTCAATTGTCGCTACAGCCAAAAGTATTGGTCGGAGAGCAACGCGGTTTGCACCATTCGATTTCTCGTCACAAAATACGTCGGATTAGCCTCCTATTATCAGCACTGGAACAGTTTTTCCACTTTTGTATTTTTGCCTGGTCTTTTTGTTAATTGAAATCGGATACACTGTACTATGCACAATCGCGACTGGTCGTTACTATATTCAACTTTTAACTATACGTTATGTGCCCTTCGGTAGCCCAGAAGACGTCAAATCTTTGGGCTAAGCCCATTTAACTCACCCAGCAATTGTCTTACTTCTAAGTCCAAGAAAATCTTAATGTCTTTATCTACGTGTAGAAAAACCACACCATTCGTACATAAAAAACACAATGTACTAGATACAGTCTGCTGTAAAAAGTACAACTGATCACTGAACCACATCAATAAGGTGCTAAAAGATGCGGAATTGGCCCAGGCATCGGCAGCTGTTTAAAAAATTGCAAATTTCCCTGGTTTCCATGGAGTTAGAGCCGTTGCTGGGCACGTGACTATGACATCAATGATCATTCAATTGTGGCTACAGCCAAAAGTATTGGTCGGAGAGCAACGCGGTATGCACCATTCGATTTCTCGTCACAAAATACGTCGGATTAGCCTCCTATTATCAGCACTGGAACAGTTTTTCCACTTTTGCATTTTTGCCTGGTCTTTTTGTTAATTTGAAATCGGATACATTCTACTATGTACAATCGCGACTGGTCATTATTATATTCAACTTTTGACTTTAAGTTATGTGCCTTTCTGTAGCCCAGAAGACGTCAAATCTTTGGGCTAAGCCCATTTAACTCACCCAGCAATTGTCTTACTTCTAAGTCCAAGACAATCTTAATGTCTTTATCTACGTGTAGAAAAACCACACCATTCGTACATAAAAAACACAAGGTACTAGATACAGTCTGCTGTAAAAAGTACAACTGATCACTGAACCACATCAATAAGGTGCTAAAAGATGCGGAATTGGCCCAGGCATCGGCAGCTGTTTAAAAAATTGCAAATTTCCCTGGTTTCCATGGAGTAAGAGCCGTTGCTGGGCACGTGACTATGACATCAATGATCATTCAATTGTCGCTACAGCCAAAAGTATTGGTCGGAGAGCAACGCGGTTTGCACCATTGGATTTCTCGTGACAAAATACGTCGGATTAGCCTCCTATTATCAGCACTGGAACAGTTTTTACACTTTTGCATTTTTGCCTGGTCTTTTTGTTAATTGAAATCGGATACACTGTACTATGCACAATCTCGACTGGTCGTTACTATATTCAACTTTTAACTATACGTTATGTGCCCTTCGGTAGCCCAGAAGACGTCAAATCTTTGGGCTCAGCCCATTTAACTCATCCAGCAATTGTCTTACTTTTAAGTCCAAGACAATCTCAAAGCCTTTATCTACGTGTAGAAAAACCACACCATTCGTACATAAAAAACACAATGTACTAGATACAGTCTGCTGTAAAAAGTACAACTTATCACTGAACCACATCTATAAGGTTCTAATAGATGCGGAATTGGGCCAGGCATCGGCAGCTGTTAAAAAATTGCATATTTCCCTGGTTTCCATGGAGTAAGAGCCGTTGCTGGGCACGTGACTATGACATCAATGATCATTCAATTGTGGCTACAGCCAAAAGTATTGGTCGGAGAGCAACGCGGTTTGCACCATTCGATTTCTCGTCACAAAATACGTCGGATCAGTCTCTTACCAGCAGCACTGGAACAGTTTTTCCACTTTTGCATTTTTGCCTGGTCTTTTTGTTAATTAAAATCGGATACACTGTACTATGTACAATCGCGACTGGTCATTACTATATTCAACTTTTGACTATAAGTTATGTGCCTTTCTGTAGCCCAGAAGACGTCAAATCTTTGGGCTAAGCCCATTTAACTCATCCAGCAATTGTCTTACTTTTAAGTCCAAGACAATCTCAATGTCTTTATCTACGTGTAGAAAAACCACACCATTCGTACATAAAAAACACAATGTACTAGATACAGTCTGCTGTAAAAAGTACAACTGATCACTGACCTACATCAATAAGGTTCTAAAAGATGCGGAATTGGCCCAGGCATCGGCAGCTGTTTAAAAAATTGCAAATTTCCCTGGTTTCCATGGAGTAAGAGCCGTTGCTGGGCACGTGACTATGACATCAATGATCATTCAATTGTGGCTACAGCCAAAAGTATTGGTCGGAGAGCAACGCGGTTTGCACCATTCGATTTCTCGTCACAAAATTACGTCGGATTAGCCTCCTATTATCAGCACTGCAACAGTTTTTCCACTTTTGCATTTTTGCCTGGTCTTTTTGTTAATTTGAAATCGGATACATTCTACTATGTACAATCGCGACTGGTCATTACTATATTCAACTTTTGCCTATAAGTTATGTGCCTTTCTGTAGCCCAGAAGACGTCAAATCTTTGGGCTAAGCCCATTTAACTCACCCAGCAATTGTCTTACTTCTAAGTCCAAGACAATCTTAATGTCTTTATCTACGTGTAGAAAAACCACACCATTCGTACATAAAAAACACAAGGTACTAGATACAGTCTGCTGTAAAAAGTACAACTGATAACTGAACCACATCAATAAGGTGCTAAAAGATGCGGAATTGGCCCAGGCATCGGCAGCTGTTTAAAGAATTGCAAATTTCCCTGGTTTCCATGGAGTAAGAGCCGTTGCTGGGCACGTGACTATGACATCAATGATCATTCAATTGTCGCTACAGCCAAAAGTATTGGTCGGAGAGCAACGCGGTTTGCACCATTCGATTTCTCGTCACAAAATACGTCGGATTAGCCTCCTATTATCAGCACTGGAACAGTTTTTCCACTTTTGCATTTTTGCCTGGTCTTTTTGTTAATTTGAAATCGGATACATTCTACTATGTACAATCGCGACTGGTCATTACTATATTCAACTTTTGACTATAAGTTATTTGCCTTTCTGTAGCCCAGAAGACGTCAAATCTTTGGGCTAAGCCCATTTAACTCACCCAGCAATTGTCTTACTTCTAAGTCCAAGACAATCTCAAAGCCCTTTATCTACGTGTAGAAAAACCACACCATTCGTACATAAAAAAACACAATGTACTAGATACAGTCTGCTGTAAAAAGTACAACTTATCACTGAACCACATCTATAAGGTTCTAATAGATGCGGAATTGGGCCAGGCATCGGCAGCTGTTAAAAAATTGCATATTTCCCTGGTTTCCATGGAGTAAGAGCCGTTGCTGAGCACGTGACTATGACATCAATGATCATTCAATTGTGGCTACAGCCAAAAGTATTGGTCGGAGAGCAACGCGGTTTGCACCATTCGATTTCTCGTCACAAAATACGTCGGATCAGTCTCTTACCAGCAGCACTGGAACAGTTTTTCCACTTTTGCATTTTTGCCTGCTCTTTTTGTTAATTGAAATCGGATACACTGTACTATGCACAATCGCGACTGGTCGTTACTATATTCAACTTTTAACTATACGTTATGTGCCCTTCGGTAGCCCAGAAGACGTCAAATCTTTGGGCTAAGCCCATTTAACTCATCCAGCAATTGTCTTACTTTTAAGTCCAAGACAATCTCAATGTCTTTATCTACGTGTAGAAAAACCACACCATTCGTACATAAAAAACACAAGGTACTAGATACAGTCTGCTGTAAAAAGTACAACTGATCACTGAACCACATCAATAAGGTGCTAAAAGATGCGGAATTGGCTCAGGAATCGGCAGCTGTTTAAAAAATTGCAAATTTCCCTGGTTTCCATGGAGTAAGAGCCGTTGCTGGGCACGTGACTATGACATCAATGATCATTCAATTGTCGCTACAGCCAAAAGTATTGGTCGGAGAGCAACGCGGTTTGCACCATTCGATTTCTCGTCACAAAATACGTCGGATTAGCCTCTTACCAGCAGCACTGGAACAGTTTTTCCACTTTTGCATTTTTGCCTGGTCTTTTTGTTAATTGAAATCGGATACACTGTACTATGCACAATCGCGACTGGTCGTTACTATATTCAAATTTTAACTATACGTTATGTGCCCTTCGGTAGCCCAGAAGACGTCAAATCTTTGGGCTAAGCCCATTTAACTCATCCAGCAATTGTCTTACTTTTAAGTCCAAGACAATCTCAATGTCTTTATCTACGTGTAGAAAAACCACACCATTCGTACATAAAAAACACAATGTACTAGATACAGTCTGCTGTAAAAAGTACAACTGATCACTGACCTACATCAATAAGGTTCTAAAAGATGCGGAATTGGCCCAGGCATCGGCAGCTGTTAAAAAATTGCAAATTTCCCTGGTTTCCATGGAGTAAGAGCCGTTGCTGGGCACGTGACTATGACATCAATGATCATTCAATTGTCGCTACAGCCAAAAGTATTGGTCGGAGAGCAACGCGGTTTGCACCATTCGATTTCTCGTCCCAAAATACGTCGGATTGGCCTCTTACCAGCAGCACTGGAACAGTTTTTCCACTTTTGCATTTTTGCCTGGTCTTTTTGTTAATTGAAATCGGATACACTGTACTATGCACAATCGCGACTGGTCGTTACTATATTCAACTTTTAACTATACGTTATGTGCCCTTCGGTAGCCCAGAAGACGTCAAATCTTTGGGCTAAGCCCATTTAACTCATCCAGCAATTGTCTTACTTTTAAGTCCAAGACAATCTCAATGTCTTTATCTACGTGTAGAAAAACCACACCATTCGTACATAAAAAAAACAATGTACTAGATACAGTCTGCTGTAAAAAGTACAACTGATCACTGAACCACATCTATAAGGTTCTAATAGATGCGGAATTGGGCCAGGCATCGGCAGCTGGTAAAAATTGCATATTTCCCTGGTTTATATGGAGTAAGAGCCGTTGCTGGGCACGTGACTATGACATCAATGATCATTCAATTGTGGCTACAGCCAAAAGTATTGGTCGGAGATTTCTCGTCACAAAATACGTCGGATTAGCCTCCTATTATCAGCACTGGAACAGTTTTTCCACTTTTGCATTTTTGCCTGGTCTTTTTGTTAATTTGAAATCGGATACATTCTACTATGTACAATCGCGACTGGTCATTACTATATTCAACTTTTGACTATAAGTTATGTGCCTTTCTGTAGCCCAGAAGACGTCAAATCTTTGGGCTAAGCCCATTTAACTCACCCAGCAATTGTCTTACTTCTAAGTCCAAGACAATCTTAATGTCTTTATCTACGTGTAGAAAAACCACACCATTCGTACATAAAAAACACAAGGTACTAGATACAGTCTGCTGTAAAAAGTACAACTGATCACTGAACCACATCAATAAGGTTCTAAAAGATGCGGAATTGGCCCAGGCATCGGCAGCTGTTTAAAAAATTGCAAATTTCCCTGGTTTCCATGGAGTAAGAGCCGTTGCTGGGCACGTGACTATGACATCAATGATCATTCAATTGTCGCTACAGCCAAAAGTATTGGTCGGAGAGCAACGCGGTTTGCACCATTCGATTTCTCGTCACAAAATACGTCGGATTAGCCTCCTATTATCAGCACTGGAACAGTTTTTCCACTTTTGCATTTTTGCCTGGTCTTTTTGTTAATTGAAATCGGATACACTGTACTATGCACAATCTCGACTGGTCGTTACTATATTCAACTTTTAACTATACGTTATGTGCCCTTCGGTAGCCCAGAAGACGTCAAATCTTTGGGCTCAGCCCATTTAACTCATCCAGCAATTGTCTTACTTTTAAGTCCAAGACAATCTCAAAGCCTTTATCTACGTGTAGAAAAACCACACCATTCGTACATAAAAAACACAATGTACTAGATACAGTCTGCTGTAAAAAGTACAACTTATCACTGAACCACATCTATAAGGTTCTAATAGATGCGGAATTGGGCCAGGCATCGGCAGCTGTTAAAAAATTGCATATTTCCCTGGTTTCCATGGAGTAAGAGCCGTTGCTGGGCACGTGACTATGACATCAATGGTCATTCAATTGTGGCTACAGCCAAAAGTATTGGTCGGAGAGCAACGCGGTTTGCACCATTCGATTTCTCGTCACAAAATACGTCGGATCAGTCTCTTACCAGCAGCACTGGAACAGTTTTTCCACTTTTGCATTTTTGCCTGCTCTTTTTGTTAATTGAAATCGGATACACTGTACTATGCACAATCGCGACTGGTCGTTACTATATTCAACTTTTAACTATACGTTATGTGCCCTTCGGTAGCCCAGAAGACGTCAAATCTTTGGGCTAAGCCCATTTAACTCATCCAGCAATTGTCTTACTTTTAAGTCCAAGACAATCTCAATGTCTTTATCTACGTGTAGAAAAACCACACCATTCGTGCATAAAAAACACAATGTACTAGATACAGTCTGCTGTAAAAAGTACAACTGATCACTGAACCACATCTATAAGGTTCTAATAGATGCGGAATTGGGCCAGGCATCGGCAGCTGTTAAAAATTGCATATTTCCCTGGTTTCCATGGAGTAAGAGCCGTTGCTGGGCACGTGACTATGACATCAATGATCATTCAATTGTGGCTACAGCCAAAAGTATTGGTCGGAGAGCAACGCGGTTTGCACCATTCGATTTCTCGTCACAAAATACGTCGGATTAGCCTCCTATTATCAGCACTGGAACAGTTTTTACACTTTTGCATTTTTGCCTGGTCTTTTTGTTAATTTGAAATCGGATACATTCTACTATGTACAATCGCGACTGGTCATTACTATATTCAACTTTTGACTATAAGTTATGTGCCTTTCTGTAGCCCAGAAGACGTCAAATCTTTGGGCTAAGCCCATTTAACTCACCCAGCAATTGTCTTACTTCTAAGTCCAAGACAATCTTAATGTCTTTATCTACGTGTAGAAAAACCACACCATTCGTACATAAAAAACACAAGGTACTAGATACAGTCTGCTGTAAAAAGTACAACTGATCACTGAACCACATCAATAAGGTTCTAAAAGATGCGGAATTGGCCCAGGCATCGGCAGCTGTTTAAAAAATTGCAAATTTCCCTGGTTTCCATGGAGTAAGAGCCGTTGCTGGGCACGTGACTATGACATCAATGATCATTCAATTGTCGCTACAGCCAAAAGTATTGGTCGGAGAGCAACGCGGTTTGCACCATTCGATTTCTCGTCACAAAATACGTCGGATTAGCCTCCTATTATCAGCACTGGAACAGTTTTTCCACTTTTGCATTTTTGCCTGGTCTTTTTGTTAATTGAAATCGGATACACTGTACTATGCACAATCTCGACTGGTCGTTACTATATTCAACTTTTAACTATACGTTATGTGCCCTTCGGTAGCCCAGAAGACGTCAAATCTTTGGGCTCAGCCCATTTAACTCATCCAGCAATTGTCTTACTTTTAAGTCCAAGACAATCTCAAAGCCTTTATCTACGTGTAGAAAAACCACACCATTCGTACATAAAAAACACAATGTACTAGATACAGTCTGCTGTAAAAAGTACAACTTATCACTGAACCACATCTATAAGGTTCTAATAGATGCGGAATTGGGCCAGGCATCGGCAGCTGTTAAAAAATTGCATATTTCCCTGGTTTCCATGGAGTAAGAGCCGTTGCTGGGCACGTGACTATGACATCAATGGTCATTCAATTGTGGCTACAGCCAAAAGTATTGGTCGGAGAGCAACGCGGTTTGCACCATTCGATTTCTCGTCACAAAATACGTCGGATCAGTCTCTTACCAGCAGCACTGGAACAGTTTTTCCACTTTTGCATTTTTGCCTGCTCTTTTTGTTAATTGAAATCGGATACACTGTACTATGCACAATCGCGACTGGTCGTTACTATATTCAACTTTTAACTATACGTTATGTGCCCTTCGGTAGCCCAGAAGACGTCAAATCTTTGGGCTAAGCCCATTTAACTCATCCAGCAATTGTCTTACTTTTAAGTCCAAGACAATCTCAATGTCTTTATCTACGTGTAGAAAAACCACACCATTCGTGCATAAAAAACACAATGTACTAGATACAGTCTGCTGTAAAAAGTACAACTGATCACTGAACCACATCTATAAGGTTCTAATAGATGCGGAATTGGGCCAGGCATCGGCAGCTGTTAAAAATTGCATATTTCCCTGGTTTCCATGGAGTAAGAGCCGTTGCTGGGCACGTGACTATGACATCAATGATCATTCAATTGTGGCTACAGCCAAAAGTATTGGTCGGAGAGCAACGCGGTTTGCACCATTCGATTTCTCGTCACAAAATACGTCGGATTAGCCTCCTATTATCAGCACTGGAACAGTTTTTACACTTTTGCATTTTTGCCTGGTCTTTTTGTTAATTTGAAATCGGATACATTCTACTATGTACAATCGCGACTGGTCATTACTATATTCAACTTTTGACTATAAGTTATGTGCCTTTCTGTAGCCCAGAAGACGTCAAATCTTTGGGCTAAGCCCATTTAACTCACCCAGCAATTGTCTTACTTCTAAGTCCAAGACAATCTTAATGTCTTTATCTACGTGTAGAAAAACCACACCATTCCTACATAAAAAACACAAGGTACTAGATACAGTCTGCTGTAAAAAGTACAACTGATCACTGAACCACATCAATAAGGTTCTAAAAGATGCGGAATTGGCCCAGGCATCGGCAGCTGTTTAAAAAATTGCAAATTTCCCTGGTTTCCATGGCGTAAGAGCCGTTGCTGGGCACGTGACTATGACATCAATGATCATTCAATTGTCGCTACAGCCAAAAGTATTGGTCGGAGAGCAACGCGGTTTGCACCATTCGATTTCTCGTCACAAAATACGTCGGATTAGCCTCTTACCATCAGCACTGGAACAGTTTTTACACTTTTGCATTTTTGCCTGGTCTTTTTGTTAATTGAAATCGGATACACTGTACTATGCACAATCTCGACTGGTCGTTACTATATTCAACTTTTAACTATACGTTATGTGCCCTTCGGTAGCCCAGAAGACGTCAAATCTTTGGGCTCAGCCCATTTAACTCATCCAGCAATTGTCTTACTTTTAAGTCCAAGACAATCTCAAAGCCTTTATCTACGTGTAGAAAAACCACACCATTCGTACATAAAAAAACACAATGTACTAGATACAGTCTGCTGTAAAAAGTACAACTTATCACTGAACCAAATCTTTAAGGTTCTAATAGATGCGGAATTGAGCCAGGCATCGGCAGCTGTTAAAAAATTGCATATTTCCCTGGTTTCCATGGAGTAAGAGCCGTTGCTGGGCACGTGACTATGACATCAATGATCATTCAATTGTCGCTACAGCCAAAAGTATTGGTCGGAGAGCAACGCGGTTTGCACCATTCGATTTCTCGTCACAAAATACGTCGGATTAGCCTCCTATTATCAGCACTGGAACAGTTTTTCCACTTTTGAATTTTTGCCTGGTCTTTTTGTTAATTGAAATCGGATATACTGTACTATGCACAATCGCGACTGGTCGTTACTATATTCAACTTTTAACTATACGTTATGTGCCCTTCGGTAGCCCAGAAGACGTCAAATCTTTGGGCTAAGCCCATTTAACTCACCCAGCAATTGTCTTACTTCTAAGTCCAAGACAATCTCAATGTCTTTATCTACGTGTAGAAAAACCACACCATTCGTACATAAAAAACACAATTTACTAGATACAGTCTGCTGTAAAAAGTACAACTGATCACTGAACCACATCAATAAGGTGCTAAAAGATGCGGAATTGGCCCAGGCATCGGCAGCTGTTTAAAAAATTGCAAATTTCCCTGGTTTCCATGGAGTAAGAGCCGTTGCTGGGCACGTGACTATGACATCAATGATCAATCAATTGTGGCTACAGCCAAAAGTATTGGTCGGAGAGCAACGCGGTATGCACCATTCGATTTCTCGTCACAAAATACGTCGGATTAGCCTCCTATTATCAGCACTGGAACAGTTTTTCCACTTTTGCATTTTTGCCTGGTCTTTTTGTTAATTTAAAATCGGATACATTCTACTATGTACAATCGCGACTGGTCATTACTATATTCAACTTTTGACTATTAGTTATGTGCCTTTCTGTAGCCCAGAAGACGTCAAATCTTTGGGCTAAGCCCATTTAACTCACCCAGCAATTGTCTTACTTCTAAGTCCAAGACAATCTTAATGTCTTTATCTACGTGTAGAAAAACCACACCATTCGTACATAAAAAACACAAGGTACTAGATACAGTCTGCTGTAAAAAGTACAACTGATCACTGAACCACATCAATAAGGTGCTAAAAGATGCGGAATTGGCCCAGGCATCGGCAGCTGTTTAAAAAATTGCAAATTTCCCTGGTTTCCATGGAGTAAGAGCCGTTGCTGGGCACGTGACTATGACATCAATGATCATTCAATTGTCGCTACAGCCAAAAGTATTGGTCGGAGAGCAACGCGGTTTGCACCATTCGATTTCTCGTGACAAAATACGTCGGATCAGTCTCTTACCAGCAGCACTGGAACAGTTTTTCCACTTTTGCATTTTTACCTGGTCTTTTTGTTAATTGAAATCGGATACACTGTACTATGCACAATCGCGACTGGTCGTTACTATATTCAACTTTTAACTATACGTTATGTGCCCTTCGGTAGCCCAGAAGACGTCAAATCTTTGGGCTAAGCCCATTTAACTCATCCAGCAATTGTCTTACTTTTAAGTCCAAGACAATCTCAATGTCTTTATCTACGTGTAGAAAAACCACACCATTCGTACATAAAAAAAACAATGTACTAGATACAGTCTGCTGTAAAAAGTACAACTGATCACTGAACCACATCTATAAGGTTCTAATAGATGCGGAATTGGGCCAGGCATCGGCAGCTGGTAAAAATTGCATATTTCCCTGGTTTATATGGAGTAAGAGCCGTTGCTGGGCACGTGACTATGACATCAATGATCATTCAATTGTGGCTACAGCCAAAAGTATTGGTCGGAGATTTCTCGTCACAAAATACGTCGGATTAGCCTCCTATTATCAGCACTGGAACAGTTTTTCCACTTTTGCATTTTTGCCTGGTCTTTTTGTTAATTTGAAATCGGATACATTCTACTATGTACAATCGCGACTGGTCATTACTATATTCAACTTTTGACTATAAGTTATGTGCCTTTCTGTAGCCCAGAAGACGTCAAATCTTTGGGCTAAGCCCATTTAACTCACCCAGCAATTGTCTTACTTCTAAGTCCAAGACAATCTTAATGTCTTTATCTACGTGTAGAAAAACCACACCATTCGTACATAAAAAACACAAGGTACTAGATACAGTCTGCTGTAAAAAGTACAACTGATCACTGAACCACATCAATAAGGTTCTAAAAGATGCGGAATTGGCCCAGGCATCGGCAGCTGTTTAAAAAATTGCAAATTTCCCTGGTTTCCATGGAGTAAGAGCCGTTGCTGGGCACGTGACTATGACATCAATGATCATTCAATTGTCGCTACAGCCAAAAGTATTGGTCGGAGAGCAACGCGGTTTGCACCATTCGATTTCTCGTCACAAAATACGTCGGATTAGCCTCCTATTATCAGCACTGGAACAGTTTTTCCACTTTTGCATTTTTGCCTGGTCTTTTTGTTAATTGAAATCGGATACACTGTACTATGCACAATCTCGACTGGTCGTTACTATATTCAACTTTTAACTATACGTTATGTGCCCTTCGGTAGCCCAGAAGACGTCAAATCTTTGGGCTCAGCCCATTTAACTCATCCAGCAATTGTCTTACTTTTAAGTCCAAGACAATCTCAAAGCCTTTATCTACGTGTAGAAAAACCACACCATTCGTACATAAAAAACACAATGTACTAGATACAGTCTGCTGTAAAAAGTACAACTTATCACTGAACCACATCTATAAGGTTCTAATAGATGCGGAATTGGGCCAGGCAACGGCAGCTGTTAAAAAATTGCATATTTCCCTGGTTTCCATGGAGTAAGAGCCGTTGCTGGGCACGTGACTATGACATCAATGGTCATTCAATTGTGGCTACAGCCAAAAGTATTGGTCGGAGAGCAACGCGGTTTGCACCATTCGATTTCTCGTCACAAAATACGTCGGATCAGTCTCTTACCAGCAGCACTGGAACAGTTTTTCCACTTTTGCATTTTTGCCTGGTCTTTTTGTTAATTGAAATCGGATACACTGTACTATGCACAATCGCGACTGGTCGTTACTATATTCAACTTTTAACTATACGTTATGTGCCCTTCGGTAGCCCAGAAGACGTCAAATCTTTGGGCTAAGCCCATTTAACTCATCCAGCAATTGTCTTACTTTTAAGTCCAAGACAATCTCAATGTCTTTATCTACGTGTAGAAAAACCACACCATTCGTACATAAAAAACACAATGTACTAGATACAGTCTGCTGTAAAAAGTACAACTGATCACTGAACCACATCTATAAGGTTCTAATAGATGCGGAATTGGGCCAGGCATCGGCAGCTGTTAAAAATTGCATATTTCCCTGGTTTCCATGGAGTAAGAGCCGTTGCTGGGCACGTGACTATGACATCAATGATCATTCAATTGTGGCTACAGCCAAAAGTATTGGTCGGAGAGCAACGCGGTTTGCACCATTCGATTTCTCGTCACAAAATACGTCGGATTAGCCTCCTATTATCAGCACTGGAACAGTTTTTCCACTTTTGCATTTTTGCCTGGTCTTTTTGTTAATTTGAAATCGGATACATTCTACTATGTACAATCGCGACTGGTCATTACTATATTCAACTTTTGACTATAAGTTATGTGCCTTTCTGTAGCCCAGAAGACGTCAAATCTTTGGGCTAAGCCCATTTAACTCACCCAGCAATTGTCTTACTTCTAAGTCCAAGACAATCTTAATGTCTTTATCTACGTGTAGAAAAACCACACCATTCCTACATAAAAAACACAAGGTACTAGATACAGTCTGCTGTAAAAAGTACAACTGATCACTGAACCACATCAATAAGGTTCTAAAAGATGCGGAATTGGCCCAGGCATCGGCAGCTGTTTAAAAAATTGCAAATTTCCCTGGTTTCCATGGCGTAAGAGCCGTTGCTGGGCACGTGACTATGACATCAATGATCATTCAATTGTCGCTACAGCCAAAAGTATTGGTCGGAGAGCAACGCGGTTTGCACCATTCGATTTCTCGTCACAAAATACGTCGGATTAGCCTCTTACCAGCAGCACTGGAACAGTTTTTACACTTTTGCATTTTTGCCTGGTCTTTTTGTTAATTGAAATCGGATACACTGTACTATGCACAATCTCGACTGGTCGTTACTATATTCAACTTTTAACTATACGTTATGTGCCCTTCGGTAGCCCAGAAGACGTCAAATCTTTGGGCTCAGCCCATTTAACTCATCCAGCAATTGTCTTACTTTTAAGTCCAAGACAATCTCAAAGCCTTTATCTACGTGTAGAAAAACCACACCATTCGTACATAAAAAAACACAATGTACTAGATACAGTCTGCTGTAAAAAGTACAACTTATCACTGAACCAAATCTTTAAGGTTCTAATAGATGCGGAATTGAGCCAGGCATCGGCAGCTGTTAAAAAATTGCATATTTCCCTGGTTTCCATGGAGTAAGAGCCGTTGCTGGGCACGTGACTATGACATCAATGATCATTCAATTGTCGCTACAGCCAAAAGTATTGGTCGGAGAGCAACGCGGTTTGCACCATTCGATTTCTCGTCACAAAATACGTCGGATCAGTCTCTTACCAGCAGCACTGGAACAGTTTTTCCACTTTTGCATTTTTGCCTGCTCTTTTTGTTAATTGAAATCGGATACACTGTACTATGAACAATCGCGACTGGTCGTTACTATATTCAACTTTTAACTATACGTTATGTGCCCTTCGGTAGCCCAGAAGACGTCAAATCTTTGGGCTAAGCCCATTTAACTCATCCAGCAATTGTCTTACTTTTAAGTCCAAGACAATCTCAATGTCTTTATCTACGTGTAGAAAAACCACACCATTCGTACATAAAAAACACAATGTACTAGATACAGTCTGCTGTAAAAAGTACAACTGATCACTGACCTACATCAATAAGGTTCTAAAAGATGCGGAATTGGCCCAGGCATCGGCAGCTGTTTAAAAAATTGCAAATTTCCCTGGTTTCCATGGAGTAAGAGCCGTTGCTGGGCACGTGACTATGACATCAATGATCATTCAATTGTCGCTACAGCCAAAAGTATTGGTCGGAGAGCAACGCGGTTTGCACCATTCGATTTCTCGTCACAAAATACGTCGGATTAGCCTCCTATTATCAGCACTGGAACAGTTTTTCCACTTTTGAATTTTTGCCTGGTCTTTTTGTTAATTGAAATCGGATACACTGTACTATGCACAATCGCGACTGGTCGTTACTATATTCAACTTTTAACTATACGTTATGTGCCCTTCGGTAGCCCAGAAGACGTCAAATCTTTGGGCTAAGCCCATTTAACTCACCCAGCAATTGTCTTACTTCTAAGTCCAAGACAATCTCAATGTCTTTATCTACGTGTAGAAAAACCACACCATTCGTACATAAAAAACACAATGTACTAGATACAGTCTGCTGTAAAAAGTACAACTGATCACTGAACCACATCAATAAGGTGCTAAAAGATGCGGAATTGGCCCAGGCATCGGCAGCTGTTTAAAAAATTGCAAATTTCCCTGGTTTCCATGGAGTAAGAGCCGTTGCTGGGCACGTGACTATGACATCAATGATCAATCAATTGTGGCTACAGCCAAAAGTATTGGTCGGAGAGCAACGCGGTATGCACCATTCGATTTCTCGTCACAAAATACGTCGGATTAGCCTCCTATTATCAGCACTGGAACAGTTTTTCCACTTTTGCATTTTTGCCTGGTCTTTTTGTTAATTTGAAATCGGATCCATTCTACTATGTACAATCGCGACTGGTCATTACTATATTCAACTTTTGACTATAAGTTATGTGCCTTTCTGTAGCCCAGAAGACGTCAAATCTTTGGGCTAAGCCCATTTAACTCACCCAGCAATTGTCTTACTATTAAGTCCAAGACAATCTTAATGTCTTTATCTACGTGTAGAAAAACCACACCATTCCTACATAAAAAACACAAGGTACTAGATACAGTCTGCTGTAAAAAGTACAACTGATCACTGAACCACATCAATAAGGTTCTAAAAGATGCGGAATTGGCCCAGGCATCGGCAGCTGTTTAAAAAATTGCAAATTTCCCTGGTTTCCATGGAGTAAGAGCCGTTGCTGGGCACGTGACTATGACATCAATGATCATTCAATTGTCGCTACAGCCAAAAGTATTGGTCGGAGAGCAACGCGGTTTGCACCATTCGATTTCTCGTCACAAAATACGTCGGATTAGCCTCCTATTATCAGCACTGGAACAGTTTTTCCACTTTTGCATTTTTGCCTGGTCTTTTTGTTAATTGAAATCGGATACACTGTACTATGCACAATCTCGACTGGTCGTTACTATATTCAACTTTTAACTATACGTTATGTGCCCTTCGGTAGCCCAGAAGACGTCAAATCTTTGGGCTCAGCCCATTTAACTCATCCAGCAATTGTCTTACTTTTAAGTCCAAGACAATCTCAAAGCCTTTATCTACGTGTAGAAAAACCACACCATTCGTACATAAAAAACACAATGTACTAGATACAGTCTGCTGTAAAAAGTACAACTTATCACTGAACAACATCTATAAGGTTGTAATAGATGCGGAATTGGGCCAGGCATCGGCAGCTGTTAAAAAATTGCATATTTCCCTGGTTTCCATGGAGTAAGAGCCGTTGCTGGGCACGTGACTATGACATCAATGATCATTCAATTGTGGCTACAGCCAAAAGTATTGGTCGGAGAGCAACGCGGTTTGCACCATTCGATTTCTCGTCACAAAATACGTCGGATCAGTCTCTTACCAGCAGCACTGGAACAGTTTTTCCACTTTTGCATTTTTGCCTGCTCTTTTTGTTAATTGAAATCGGATACACTGTACTATGCACAATCGCGACTGGTCGTTACTATATTCAACTTTTAACTATACGTTATGTGCCCTTCGGTAGCCCAGAAGACGTCAAATCTTTGGGCTAAGCCCATTTAACTCATCCAGCAATTGTCTTACTTTTAAGTCCAAGACAATCTCAATGTCTTTATCTACGTGTAGAAAAACCACACCATTCGTACATAAAAAACACAATGTACTAGATACAGTCTGCTGTAAAAAGTACAACTGATCACTGAACCACATCTATAAGGTTCTAATAGATGCGGAATTGGGCCAGGCATCGGCAGCTGTTAAAAATTGCATATTTCCCTGGTTTCCATGGAGTAAGAGCCGTTGCTGGGCACGTGACTATGACATCAATGATCATTCAATTGTGGCTACAGCCAAAAGTATTGGTCGGAGAGCAACGCGGTTTGCACCATTCGATTTCTCGTCACAAAATACGTCGGATTAGCCTCCTATTATCAGCACTGGAACAGTTTTTACACTTTTGCATTTTTGCCTGGTCTTTTTGTTAATTTGAAATCGGATACATTCTACTATGTACAATCGCGACTGGTCATTACTATATTCAACTTTTGACTATAAGTTATGTGCCTTTCTGTAGCCCAGAAGACGTCAAATCTTTGGGCTAAGCCCATTTAACTCACCCAGCAATTGTCTTACTTCTAAGTCCAAGACTATCTTAATGTCTTTATCTACGTGTAGAAAAACCACACCATTCGTACATAAAAAACACAAGGTACTAGATACAGTCTGCTGTAAAAAGTACAACTGATCACTGAACCACATCAATAAGGTTCTAAAAGATGCGGAATTGGCCCAGGCATCGGCAGCTGTTTAAAAAATTGCAAATTTCCCTGGTTTCCATGGAGTAAGAGCCGTTGCTGGGCACGTGACTATGACATCAATGATCATTCAATTGTCGCTACAGCCAAAAGTATTGGTCGGAGAGCAACGCGGTTTGCACCATTCGATTTCTCGTCACAAAATACGTCGGATTAGCCTCTTACCAGCAGCACTGGAACAGTTTTTACACTTTTGCATTTTTGCCTGGTCTTTTTGTTAATTGAAATCGGATACACTGTACTATGCACAATCTCGACTGGTCGTTACTATATTCAACTTTTAACTATACGTTATGTGCCCTTCGGTAGCCCAGAAGACGTCAAATCTTTGGGCTCAGCCCATTTAACTCATCCAGCAATTGTCTTACTTTTAAGTCCAAGACAATCTCAAAGCCTTTATCTACGTGTAGAAAAACCACACCATTCGTACATAAAAAAACACAATGTACTAGATACAGTCTGCTGTAAAAAGTACAACTTATCACTGAACCAAATCTTTAAGGTTCTAATAGATGCGGAATTGAGCCAGGCATCGGCAGCTGTTAAAAAATTGCAAATTTCCCTGGTTTCCATGGAGTAAGAGCCGTTGCTGGGCACGTGACTATGACATCAATGATCATTCAATTGTCGCTACAGCCAAAAGTATTGGTCGGAGAGCAACGCGGTTTGCACCATTCGATTTCTCGTCACAAAATACGTCGGATCAGTCTCTTACCAGCAGCACTGGAACAGTTTTTCCACTTTTGCATTTTTGCCTGCTCTTTTTGTTAATTGAAATCGGATACACTGTACTATGAACAATCGCGACTGGTCGTTACTATATTCAACTTTTAACTATACGTTATGTGCCCTTCGGTAGCCCAGAAGACGTCAAATCTTTGGGCTAAGCCCATTTAACTCATCCAGCAATTGTCTTACTTTTAAGTCCAAGACAATCTCAATGTCTTTATCTACGTGTAGAAAAACCACACCATTCGTACATAAAAAACACAATGTACTAGATACAGTCTGCTGTAAAAAGTACAACTGATCACTGAACCACATCTATAAGGTTCTAAAAGATGCGGAATTGGGCCAGGCATCGGCAGCTGTTAAAAATTGCATATTTCCCTGGTTTCCATGGAGTAAGAGCCGTTGCTGGGCACGTGACTATGACATCAATGATCATTCAATTGTGGCTACAGCCAAAAGTATTGGTCGGAGAGCAACGCGGTTTGCACCATTCGATTTCTCGTGACAAAATACGTCGGATTAGCCTCCTATTATCAGCACTGGAACAGTTTTTCCACTTTTGTATTTTTGCCTGGTCTTTTTGTTAATTTGAAATCGGATACATTCTACTATGTACAATCGCGACTGGTCATTACTATATTCAACTTTTGACTATAAGTTATGTGCCTTTCTGTAGCCCAGAAGACGTCAAATCTTTGGGCTAAGCCCATTTAACTCACCCAGCAATTGTCTTACTTCTAAGTCCAAGACAATCTTAATGTCTTTATCTACGTGTAGAAAAACCACACCATTTGTACATAAAAAACACAAGGTACTAGATACAGTCTGCTGTAAAAAGTACAACTGATCACTGAACCACATCAATAAGGTGCTAAAAGATGCGGAATTGGCCCAGGCATCGGCAGCTGTTTAAAAAATTGCAAATTTCCCTGGTTTCCATGGAGTAAGAGCCGTTGCTGGGCACGTGACTATGACATCAATGATCATTCAATTGTCGCTACAGCCAAAAGTATTGGTCGGAGAGCAACGCGGTTTGCACCATTCGATTTCTCGTCACAAAATACGTCGGATTAGCCTCTTACCAGCAGCACTGGAACAGTTTTTCCACTTTTGCATTTTTGCCTGGTCTTTTTGTTAATTGAAATCGGATACACTGTACTATGCACAATCGCGACTGGTCGTTACTATATTCAAATTTTAACTATACGTTATGTGCCCTTCGGTAGCCCAGAAGACGTCAAATCTTTGGGCTAAGCCCATTTAACTCATCCAGCAATTGTCTTACTTTTAAGTCCAAGACAATCTCAATGTCTTTATCTACGTGTAGAAAAACCACACCATTCGTACATAAAAAACACAAGGTACTAGATACAGTCTGCTGTAAAAAGTACAACTGATCACTGACCTACATCAATAAGGTTCTAAAAGATGCGGAATTGGCCCAGGCATCGGCAGCTGTTAAAAAATTTCACATTTCCCTGGTTTCCATGGAGTAAGAGCCGTTGCTGGGCACGTGACTATGACATCAATGATCATTCAATTGTCGCTACAGCCAAAAGTATTGGTCGGAGAGCAACGCGGTTTGCACCATTCGATTTCTCGTCCCAAAATACGTCGGATTGGCCTCTTACCAGCAGCACTGGAACAGTTTTTACACTTTTGCATTTTTGCCTGGTCTTTTTGTTAATTGAAATCGGATACACTGTACTATGCACAATCTCGACTGGTCGTTACTATAATCAACTTTTAACTATACGTTATGTGCCCTTCGGTAGCCCAGAAGACGTCAAATCTTTGGGCTCAGCCCATTTAACTCATCCAGCAATTGTCTTACTTTTAAGTCCAAGACAATCTCAAAGCCTTTATCTACGTGTAGAAAAACCACACCATTCGTACATAAAAAACACAATGTACTAGATACAGTCTGCTGTAAAAAGTACAACTTATCACTGAACCACATCTATAAGGTTCTAATAGATGCGGAATTGGGCCAGGCATCGGCAGCTGTTAAAAAATTGCATATTTCCCTGGTTTCCATGGAGTAAGAGCCGTTGCTGGGCACGTGACTATGACATCAATGATCATTCAATTGTGGCTACAGCCAAAAAGTATTGGTCGGAGAGCAACGCGGTTTGCACCATTCGATTTCTCGTCACAAAATACGTCGGATCAGTCTCTTACCAGCAGCACTGGAACAGTTTTTCCACTTTTGCATTTTTACCTGGTCTTTTTGTTAATTGAAATCGGATACACTGTACTATGCACAATCGCGACTGGTCGTTACTATATTCAACTTTTAACTATACGTTATGTGCCCTTCGGTAGCCCAGAAGACGTCAAATCTTTGGGGCTAAGCCCATTTAACTCATCCAGCAATTGTCTTACTTTTAAGTCCAAGACAATCTCAATGTCTTTATCTACGTGTAGAAAAACCACACCATTCGTACATAAAAAACACAATGTACTAGATACAGTCTGCTATAAAAAGTACAACTGATCACTGAACCACATCTATAAGGTTCTAATAGATGCGGAATTGGGCCAGGCATCGGCAGCTGTTAAAAATTGCATATTTCCCTGGTTTCCATGGAGTAAGAGCCGTTGCTGGGCACGTGACTATGACATCAATGATCATTCAATTGTGGCTACAGCCAAAAGTATTGGTCGGAGAGCAACGCGGTTTGCACCATTCGATTTCTCGTCACAAAATACGTCGGATTAGCCTCCTATTATCAGCACTGGAACAGTTTTTTCCACTTTTGCATTTTTGCCTGGTCTTTTTGTTAATTTGAAATCGGATACATTCTATTATGTACAATCGCGACTGGTCATTACTATATTCAACTTTTGACTATAAGTTATGTGCCTTTCTGTAGCCCAGAAGACGTCAAATCTTTGGGCTAAGCCCATTTAACTCACCCAGCAATTGTCTTACTTCTAAGTCCAAGACAATCTTAATGTCTTTATCTACGTGTAGAAAAACCACACCATTCGTACATAAAAAACACAAGGTACTAGATACAGTCTGCTGTAAAAAGTACAACTGATCACTGAACCACATCAATAAGGTTCTAAAAGATGCGGAATTGGCCCAGGCATCGGCAGCTGTTTAAAAAAATTGCAAATTTCCCTGGTTTCCATGGAGTAAGAGCCGTTGCTGGGCACGTGACTATGACATCAATGATCATTCAATTGTCGCTACAGCCAAAAGTATTGGTCGGAGAGCAACGCGGTTTGCACCATTCGATTTCTCGTGACAAAATACGTCGGATTAGCCTCCTATTATCAGCACTGGAACAGTTTTTACACTTTTGCATTTTTGCCTGGTCTTTTTGTTAATTTGAAATCGGATACATTCTACTATGTACAATCGCGACTGGTCATTACTATATTCAACTTTTGACTATAAGTTATGTGCCTTTCTGTAGCCCAGAAGACGTCAAATCTTTGGGCTAAGCCCATTTAACTCACCCAGCAATTGTCTTACTTCTAAGTCCAAGACAATCTTAATGTCTTTATCTACGTGTAGAAAAACCACACCATTCGTACATAAAAAACACAAGGTACTAGATACAGTCTGCTGTAAAAAGTACAACTGATCACTGACCTACATCAATAAGGTTCTAAAAGATGCGGAATTGGCCCAGGCATCGGCAGCTGTTTAAAAAATTGCAAATTTCCCTGGTTTCCATGGAGTAAGGAGCCGTTGCTGGGCACGTGACTATGACATCATGATCATTCAATTGTGGCTACAGCCAAAAGTATTGGTCGGAGAGCAACGCGGTTTGCACCATTCGATTTCTCGTCACAAAATACGTCGGATTAGCCTCCTATTATCAGCACTGGAACAGTTTTTCCACTTTTGAATTTTTGCCTGGTCTTTTTGTTAATTGAAATCGGATACACTGTACTATGCACAATCGCGACTGGTCGTTACTATATTCAACTTTTAACTATACGTTATGTGCCCTTCGGTAGCCCAGAAGACGTCAAATCTTTGGGCTAAGCCCATTTAACTCACCCAGCAATTGTCTTACTTCTAAGTCCAAGAAAATCTTAATGTCTTTATCTACGTGTAGAAAAACCACACCATTCGTACATAAAAAACACAATGTACTAGATACAGTCTGCTGTAAAAGTACAACTGATCACTGAACCACATCAATAAGGAGCTAAAAGATGCGGAATTGGCCCAGGCATCGGCAGCTGTTTAAAAAAATTGCAAATTTCCCTGGTTTTCCATGGAGTAAGAGCCGTTGCTGGGCACGTGACTATGACATCAATGATCATTCAATTGTGGCTACAGCCAAAAGTATTGGTCGGAGAGCAACGCGGTATGCACCATTCGATTTCTCGTCACAAAATACGTCGGATTAGCCTCCTATTATCAGCACTGGAACAGTTTTTCCACTTTTGCATTTTTGCCTGGTCTTTTTGTTAATTTGAAATCGGATACATTCTACTATGTACAATCGCGACTGGTCATTACTATATTCAACTTTTGACTATAAGTTATGTGCCTTTCTGTAGCCCAGAAGACGTCAAATCTTTGGGCTAAGCCCATTTAACTCACCCAGCAATTGTCTTACTTCTAAGTCCAAGACAATCTTAATGTCTTTATCTACGTGTAGAAAAACCACACCATTCGTACATAAAAAACACAAGGTACTAGATACAGTCTGCTGTAAAAAGTACAACTGATCACTGAAACCACATCAATAAGGTGCTAAAAGATGCGGAATTGGCCCAGGCATCGGCAGCTGTTTAAAAAATTGCAAATTTCCCTGGTTTCCATGGAGTAAGAGCCGTTGCTGGGCACGTGACTATGACATCAATGATCATTCAATTGTGACTACAGCCAAAAGTATTGGTCGGAGAGCAACGCGGTTTGCACCATTCGATTTCTCGTCACAAAATACGTCGGATCAGTCTCTTACCAGCAGCACTGGAACAGTTTTTCCACTTTTGCATTTTTACCTGGTCTTTTTGTTAATTGAAATCGGATACACTGTACTATGCACAATCGCGACTGGTCGTTACTATATTCAACTTTTAACTATACGTTATGTGCCCTTCGGTAGCCCAGAAGACGTCAAATCTTTGGCTAAGCCCATTTAACTCATCCAGCAATTGTCTTACTTTTAAGTCCAAGACAATCTCAATGTCTTTATCTACGTGTAGAAAAACCACACCATTCGTACATAAAAAACACAATGTACTAGATACAGTCTGCTGTAAAAAGTACAACTGATCACTGAACCACATCTATAAGGTTCTAATAGATGCGGAATTGGGCCAGGCATCGGCAGCTGTTAAAAATTGCATATTTCCCTGGTTTCCATGGAGTAAGAGCCGTTGCTGGGCACGTGACTATGACATCAATGATCATTCAATTGTGGCTACAGCCAAAAGTATTGGTCGGAGAGCAACGCGGTTTGCACCATTCGATTTCTCGTCACAAAATACGTCGGATTAGCCTGCTATTATCAGCACTGGAACAGTTTTTCCACTTTTGCATTTTTGCCTGGTCTTTTTGTTAATTGAAATCGGATACATTCTACTATGTACAATCGCGACTGGTCATTACTATATTCAACTTTTGACTATAAGTTATGTGCCTTTCTGTAGCCCAGAAGACGTCAAATCTTTGGGCTAAGCCCATTTAACTCACCCAGCAATTGTCTTACTTCTAAGTCCAAGACAATCTTAATGTCTTTATCTACGTGTAGAAAAAACCACACCATTCGTACATAAAAAACACAAGGTACTAGATACAGTCTGCTGTAAAAAGTACAACTGATCACTGAACCACATCAATAAGGTTCTAAAAGATGCGGAATTGGCCCAGGCATCGGCAGCTGTTTAAAAAAATTGCAAATTTCCCTGGTTTCCATGGAGTAAGAGCCGTTGCTGGGCACGTGACTATGACATCAATGATCATTCAATTGTCGCTACAGCCAAAAGTATTGGTCGGAGAGCAACGCGGTTTGCACCATTCGATTTCTCGTGACAAAATACGTCGGATTAGCCTCCTATTATCAGCACTGGAACAGTTTTTTCCACTTTTGCATTTTTGCCTGGTCTTTTTGTTAATTTGAAATCGGATACATTCTACTATGTACAATCGCGACTGGTCATTACTATATTCAACTTTTGACTATAAGTTATGTGCCTTTCTGTAGCCCAGAAGACGTCAAATCTTTGGGCTAAGCCCATTTAACTCACCCAGCAATTGTCTTACTTCTAAGTCCAAGACAATCTTAATGTCTTTATCTACGTGTAGAAAAACCACACCATTCGTACATAAAAAACACAAGGTACTAGATACAGTCTGCTGTAAAAAGTACAACTGATCACTGAACCACATCAATAAGGTTCTAAAAGATGCGGAATTGGCCCAGGCATCGGCAGCTGTTTAAAAAATTGCAAATTTCCCTGGTTTCCATGGAGTAAGAGCCGTTGCTGGGCACGTGACTATGACATCAATGATCATTCAATTGTCGCTACAGCCAAAAGTATTGGTCGGAGAGCAACGCGGTTTGCACCATTCGATTTCTCGTCACAAAATACGTCGGATTAGCCTCTTACCAGCAGCACTGGAACAGTTTTTACACTTTTGCATTTTTGCCTGGTCTTTTTGTTAATTGAAATCGGATACACTGTACTATGCACAATCTCGACTGGTCGTTACTATATTCAACTTTTAACTATACGTTATGTGCCCTTCGGTAGCCCAGAAGACGTCAAATCTTTGGGCTAAGCCCATTTAACTCATCCAGCAATTGTCTTACTTTTAAGTCCAAGACAATCTCAATGTCTTTATCTACGTGTAGAAAAAACCACACCATTCGTACATAAAAAACACAATGTACTAGATACAGTCTGCGTAAAAAGTACAACTGATCACTGAACCACATCTATAAGGTTCTAATAGATGCGGAATTGGCCCAGGCATCGGCAGCTGTTTAAAAATTGCATATTTCCCTGGTTTCCATGGAGTAAGAGCCGTTGCTGGGCACGTGACTATGACATCAATGATCATTCAATTGTGGCTACAGCCAAAAGTATTGGTCGGAGAGCAACGCGGTTTGCACCATTCGATTTCTCGTGACAAAATACGTCGGATTAGCCTCCTATTATCAGCACTGGAACAGTTTTTCCACTTTTGTATTTTTGCCTGGTCTTTTTGTTAATTTGAAATCGGATACATTCTACTATGTACAATCGCGACTGGTCATTACTATATTCAACTTTTGACTATAAGTTATGTGCCCTTCGGTAGCCCAGAAGACGTCAAATCTTTGGGCTAAGCCCATTTAACTCACCCAGCAATTGTCTTACTTCTAAGTCCAAGACAATCTTAATGTCTTTATCTACGTGTAGAAAAAACCACACCATTTGTACATAAAAAACACAAGGTACTAGATACAGTCTGCTGTAAAAAGTACAACTGATCACTGAACCACATCAATAAGGTGCTAAAAAGATGCGGAATTGGCCCAGGCATCGGCAGCTGTTTAAAAAATTGCAAATTTCCCTGGTTTCCATGGAGTAAGAGCCGTTGCTGGGCACGTGACTATGACATCAATGATCATTCAATTGTCGCTACAGCCAAAAGTATTGGTCGGAGAGCAACGCGGTTTGCACCATTCGATTTCTCGTCACAAAATACGTCGGATTAGTCTCTTACCAGCAGCACTGGAACAGTTTTTCCACTTTTGCATTTTTGCCTGGTCTTTTTGTTAATTGAAATCGGATACACTGTACTATGCACAATCGCGACTGGTCGTTACTATATTCAAATTTTAACTATACGTTATGTGCCCTTCGGTAGCCCAGAAGACGTCAAATCTTTGGGCTAAGCCCATTTAACTCATCCAGCAATTGTCTTACTTTTAAGTCCAAGACAATCTCAATGTCTTTATCTACGTGTAGAAAAACCACACCATTCGTACATAAAAAACACACGGTACTAGATACAGTCTGCTGTAAAAAGTACAACTGATCACTGAAACACATCAATAAGGTGCTAAAAGATGCGGAATTGGCCCAGGCATCGGCAGCTGTTTAAAAAATTGCAAATTTCCCTGGTTTTCCATGGAGTAAGAGCGTTGCTGGGCCACGTGACTATGACATCAATGATCATTCAATTGTCGCTACAGCCAAAAGTATTGGTCGGAGAGCAACGCGGTTTGCACCATTCGATTTCTCGTGACAAAATACGTCGGAGTAGCCCCGTACCAGCAGCACTGGAACAGGTTTTCCACTTTTGCATTTTTGCCTGGTCTTTTTTGTTAATTGAAATCGGATACACTGTACTATGCACAATCGCGACTGGTCGTTACTATATTCAACTTTTAACTATACGTTATGTGCCCTTCGGTAGCCCAGAAGACGTCAAATCTTTGGCTAAGCCCATTTAACTCATCCAGCAATTGTCTTACTTTTAAGTCCAAGACAATCTCAATGTCTTTATCTACGTGTAGAAAAACCACACCATTCGTACATAAAAAAAACACAATGTACTAGATACAGTCTGCTGTAAAAAGTACAACTGATCACTGACCTACATCAATAAGGTTCTAAAAGATGCGGAATTGGCCCAGGCATCGGCAGCTGTTTAAAAAATTGCAAATTTCCCTGGTTTCCATGGAGTAAGAGCCGTTGCTGGGCACGTGACTATGACATCAATGATCATTCAATTGTGGCTACAGCCAAAAGTATTGGTCGGAGAGCAACGCGGTTTGCACCATTCGATTTCTTGTCACAAAATACGTCGGATTAGCCTCTTACCAGCAGCACTGGAACAGTTTTTCCACTTTTGCATTTTTGCCTGGTCTTTTTGTTAATTGAAATCGGATACATTGTACTATGCACAATCGCGACTGGTCGTTACTATATTCAACTTTTAACTATACGTTATGTGCCCTTCGGTAGCCCAGAAGACGTCAAATCTTTGGGCTAAGGCCATTTAACTCATCCAGCAATTGTCTTACTTCTAAGTCCAAGACAATCTCAATGTCTTTATCTACGTGTAGAAAAACCACACCATTCGTACATAAAAAACACAATGTACTAGATACAGTCTGCTGTAAAAAGTACAACTGATCACTGAACCACATCTATAAGGTTCTAATAGATGCGGAATTGGGCCAGGCATCGGCAGCTGTTAAAAATTGCATATTTCCCTGGTTTCCATGGAGTAAGAGCCGTTGCTGGGCACGTGACTATGACATCAATGATCATTCAATTGTCGCTACAGCCAAAAGTATTGGTCGGAGAGCAACGCGGTTTGCACCATTCGATTTCTCGTGACAAAATACGTCGGATTAGCCTCCTATTATCAGCACTGGAACAGTTTTTCCACTTTTGCATTTTTGCCTGGTCTTTTTGTTAATTTGAAATCGGATACATTCTACTATGCACAATCTCGACTGGTCGTTACTATATTCAACTTTTAACTATACGTTATGTGCCCTTCGGTAGCCCAGAAGACGTCAAATCTTTGGGCTAAGCCCATTTAACTCACCCAGCAATTGTCTTACTTCTAAGTCCAAGACAATCTTAATGTCTTTATCTACGTGTAGAAAAACCACACCATTTGTACATAAAAAACACAAGGTACTAGATACAGTCTGCTGTAAAAAGTACAACTGATCACTGAACCACATCAATAAGGTGCTAAAAGATGCGGAATTGGCCCAGGCATCGGCAGCTGTTTAAAAAATTGCAAATTTCCCTGGTTTCCATGGAGTAAGAGCCGTTGCTGGGCACGTGACTATGACATCAATGATCATTCAATTGTCGCTACAGCCAAAAGTATTGGTCGGAGAGCAACGCGGTTTGCACCATTCGATTTCTCGTGACAAAATACGTCGGATTAGCCCCGTACCAGCAGCACTGGAACAGTTTTTTACACTTTTGCATTTTTGCCTGGTCTTTTTGTTAATTGAAATCGGATACACTGTACTATGCACAATCGCGACTGGTCGTTACTATATTCAACTTTTAACTATACGTTATGTGCCCTTCGGTAGCCCAGAAGACGTCAAATCTTTGGGCTAAGCCCATTTAACTCATCCAGCAATTGTCTTACTTTTAAGTCCAAGACAATCTCAATGTCTTTATCTACGTGTAGAAAAACCACACCATTCGTACATAAAAAACACAATGTACTAGATACAGTCTGCTGTAAAAAGTACAACTGATCACTGACCTACATCAATAAGGTTCTAAAAGATGCGGAATTGGCCCAGGCATCGGCAGCTGTTTAAAAAATTGCAAATTTCCCTGGTTTCCATGGAGTAAGAGCCGTTGCTGGGCACGTGACTATGACATCAATGATCATTCAATTGTCGCTACAGCCAAAAGTATTGGTCGGAGAGCAACGCGGTTTGCACCATTCGATTTCTTGTCACAAAATACGTCGGATTAGCCTCTTACCAGCAGCACTGGAACAGTTTTTCCACTTTTGCATTTTTGCCTGGTCTTTTTGTTAATTGAAATCGGATACATTGTACTATGCACAATCGCGACTGGTCGTTACTATATTCAACTTTTAACTATACGTTATGTGCCCTTCGGTAGCCCAGAAGACGTCAAATCTTTGGGCTAAGCCCATTTAACTCATCCAGCAATTGTCTTACTTTTAAGTCCAAGACAATCTCAATGTCTTTATCTACGTGTAGAAAAACCACACCATTCGTACATAAAAAACACAATGTACTAGATACAGTCTGCTGTAAAAAGTACAACTGATCACTGAACCACATCTATAAGGTTCTAATAGATGCGGAATTGGGCCAGGCATCGGCAGCTGTTAAAAATTGCATATTTCCCTGGTTTCCATGGAGTAAGAGCCGTTGCTGGGCACGTGACTATGACATCAATGATCATTCAATTGTCGCTACAGCCAAAAGTATTGGTCGGAGAGCAACGCGGTTTGCACCATTCGATTTCTCGTGACAAAATACGTCGGATTAGCCTCCTATTATCAGCACTGGAACAGTTTTTCCACTTTTGCATTTTTGCCTGGTCTTTTTGTTAATTTGAAATCGGATACATTCTACTATGTACAATCGCGACTGGTCATTACTATATTCAACTTTTGACTATAAATTATTTGCCTTTCTGTAGCCCAGAAGACGTCAAATCTTTGGGCTAAGCCCATTTAACTCACCCAGCAATTGTCTTACTTCTAAGTCCAAGACAATCTTAATGTCTTTATCTACGTGTAGAAAAACCACACCATTTGTACATAAAAAACACAAGGTACTAGATACAGTCTGCTGTAAAAAGTACAACTGATCACTGAACCACATCAATAAGGTGCCAAAAGATGCGGAATTGGCCCAGGCATCGGCAGCTGTTTAAAAAATTGCAAATTTCCCTGGTTTCCATGGAGTAAGAGCCGTTGCTGGGCACGTGACTATGACATCAATGATCATTCAATTGTCGCTACAGCCAAAAGTATTGGTCGGAGAGCAACGCGGTTTGCACCATTCGATTTCTCGTGACAAAATACGTCGGATTATCCCCGTACCAGCAGCACTGGAACAGTTTTTCCACTTTTGCATTTTTGCCTGGTCTTTTTGTTAATTGAAATCGGATACACTGTACTATGCACAATCGCGACTGGTCGTTACTATATTCAACTTTTAACTATACGTTATGTGCCCTTCGGTAGCCCAGAAGACGTCAAATCTTTGGGCTAAGCCCATTTAACTCATCCAGCAATTGTCTTACTTTTAAGTCCAAGACAATCTCAATGTCTTTATCTACATGTAGAAAAACCACACCATTCGTACATAAAAAACACAATGTACTAGATACAGTCTGCTGTAAAAAGTACAACTGATCACTGACCTACATCAATAAGGTTCTAAAAGATGCGGAATTGGCCCAGGCATCGGCAGCTGTTTAAAAAATTGCAAATTTCCCTGGTTTCCATGGAGTAAGAGCCGTTGCTGGGCACGTGACTATGACATCAATGATCATTCAATTGTCGCTACAGCCAAAAGTATTGGTCGGAGAGCAACGCGGTTTGCACCATTCGATTTCTCGTCACAAAATACGTCGGATTAGCCTCTTACCAGCAGCACTGGAACAGTTTTTACACTTTTGCATTTTTGCCTGGTCTTTTTGTTAATTGAAATCGGATACATTGTACTATGCACATTCGCGACTGGTCGTTACTATATTCAACTTTTAACTATACGTTATGTGCCCTTCGGTAGCCCAGAAGACGTCAAATCTTTGGGCTAAGCCCATTTAACTCATCCAGCAATTGTCTTACTTTTAAGTCCAAGACAATCTCAATGTCTTTATCTACGTGTAGAAAAACCACACCATTCGTACATAAAAAACACAATGTACTAGATACAGTCTGCTGTAAAAAGTACAACTGATCCCTGACCTACATCAATAAGGTTCTAAAAGATGCGGAATTGGCCCAGGCATCGGCAGCTGTTTAAAAAATTGCAAATTTCCCTGGTTTCCATGGAGCAAGAGCCGTTGCTGGGCACGTGACTATGACATCAATGATCATTCAATTGTCGCTACAGCCAAAAGTATTCGTCGGAGAGCAACGCGGTTTGCACCATTCGATTTCTCGTCACAAAATACGTCGGATTAGTCTCTTACCAGCAGCACTGGAACAGTTTTTACACTTTTGCATTTTGCCTGGTCTTTTTGTTAATTGAACTCGGATACACTGTACTATGCACAATCGCGACTGGTCGTTACTATATTCAACTTTTAACTATACGTTATGTGCCCTTCGGTAGCCCAGAAGACGTCAAATCTTTGGGCTAAGCCCATTTAACTCATCCAGCAATTGTCTTACTTTTAAGTCCAAGACAATCTCAATGTCTTTATCTACGTGTAGAAAAACCACACCATTCGTACATAAAAAACACAATGTACTAGATACAGTCTGCTGTAAAAAGTACAACTGATCACTGAACCACATCTATAAGGTTCTAAAAGATGCGGAATTGGCCCAGGCATCGGCAGCTGTTTAAAAAAATTGCAAATTTCCCTGGTTTCCATGGAGTAAGAGCCGTTGCTGGGCACGTGACTATGACATCAATGATCATTCAATTGTGGCTACAGCCAAAAGTATTGGTCGGAGAGCAACGCGGTTTGCACCATTCGATTTCTCGTCACAAAATACGTCGGATTGGCTTCTTACCAGCAGCACTGGAACAGTTTTTCCACTTTTGCATTTTTGCCTGGTCTTTTTGTTAATTGAAATCGGATACACTGTACTATGCACAATCTCGACTGGTCGTTACTATATTCAACTTTTAACTATACGTTATGTGCCCTTCGGTAGCCCAGAAGACGTCAAATCTTTGGGCTCAGCCCATTTAACTCATCCAGCAATTGTCTTACTTTTAAGTCCAAGACAATCTCAAAGCCTTTATCTACGTGTAGAAAAACCACACCATTCGTACATAAAAAACACAATGTACTAGATACAGTCTGCTGTAAAAAGTACAACTGATCACTGACCTACATCAATAAGGTTCTAAAAGATGCGGAATTGGCCCAGGCATCGGCAGCTGTTTAAAAAATTGCAAATTTCCCTGGTTTCCATGGAGCAAGAGCCGTTGCTGGGCACGTGACTATGACATCAATGATCATTCAATTGTCGCTACAGCCAAAAGTATTGGTCGGAGAGCAACGCGGTTTGCACCATTCGATTTCTCGTCACAAAATACGTCGGATTAGTCTCTTACCAGCAGCACTGGAACAGTTTTTACACTTTTGCATTTTGCCTGGTCTTTTTGTTAATTGAACTCGGATACACTGTACTATGCACAATCGCGACTGGTCGTTACTATATTCAACTTTTAACTATACGTTATGTGCCCTTCGGTAGCCCAGAAGACGTCAAATCTTTGGGCTAAGCCCATTTAACTCATCCAGCAATTGTCTTACTTTTAAGTCCAAGACAATCTCAATGTCTTTATCTACGTGTAGAAAAACCACACCATTCGTACATAAAAAACACAATGTACTAGATACAGTCTGCTGTAAAAAGTACAACTGATCACTGAACCACATCTATAAGGTTCTAAAAGATGCGGAATTGGCCCAGGCATCGGCAGCTGTTTAAAAAATTGCAAATTTCCCTGGTTTCCATGGAGTAAGAGCCGTTGCTGGGCACGTGACTATGACATCAATGATCATTCAATTGTGGCTACAGCCAAAAGTATTGGTCGGAGAGCAACGCGGTTTGCACCATTCGATTTCTCGTCACAAAATACGTCGGATTGGCTTCTTACCAGCAGCACTGGAACAGTTTTTCCACTTTTGCATTTTTGCCTGGTCTTTTTGTTAATTGAAATCGGATACACTGTACTATGCACAATCTCGACTGGTCGTTACTATATTCAACTTTTAACTATACGTTATGTGCCCTTCGGTAGCCCAGAAGACGTCAAATCTTTGGGCTCAGCCCATTTAACTCATCCAGCAATTGTCTTACTTTTAAGTCCAAGACAATCTCAAAGCCTTTATCTACGTGTAGAAAAACCACACCATTCGTACATAAAAAACACAATGTACTAGATACAGTCTGCTGTAAAAAGTACAACTTATCACTGAACCACATCTATAAGGTTCTAATAGATGCGGAATTGGGCCAGGCATCGGCAGCTGTTAAAAAATTGCATATTTCCCTGGTTTCCATGGAGTAAGAGCCGTTGCTGGGCACGTGACTATGACATCAATGATCATTCAATTGTCGCTACAGCCAAAAGTATTGGTCGGAGAGCAACGCGGTTTGCACCATTCGATTTCTCGTCACAAAATACGTCGGATTAGCCTCTTACCAGCAGCACTGGAACAGTTTTTCCACTTTTGCATTTTTGCCTGGTCTTTTTGTTAATTGAAATCGGATACACTGTACTATTCACAATCGCGACTGGTCGTTACTATATTCAACTTTTAACTATACGTTATGTGCCCTTCGGTAGCCCAGAAGACGTCAAATCTTTGGGCTAAGCCCATTTAACTCATCCAGCAATTGTCTTACTTTTAAGTCCAAGACAATCTCAATGTCTTTATCTACGTGTAGAAAAACCACACCATTCGTACATAAAAAAACACAATGTACTAGATACAGTCTGCTGTAAAAAGTACAACTGATCACTGAACCACATCTATAAGGTTCTAATAGATGCGGAATTGGGCCAGGCATCGGCAGCTGTTAAAAATTGCATATTTCCCTGGTTTCCATGGAGTAAGAGCCGTTGCTGGGCACGTGACTATGACATCAATGATCATTCAATTGTGGCTACAGCCAAAAGTATTGGTCGGAGAGCAACGCGGTTTGCACCATTCGATTTCTCGTCACAAAATACGTCGGATTAGCCTTCTATTATTAGCACTGGAACAGTTTTTCCACTTTTGCATTTTTGCCTGGTCTTTTTGTTAATTTGAAATCGGATACATTCTACTATGTACAATCGCGACTGGTCATTACTATATTCAACTTTTGACTATAAGTTATGTGCCTTTCTGTAGCCCAGAAGACGTCAAATCTTTGGGCTAAGCCCATTTAACTCACCCAGCAATTGTCTTACTTCTAAGTCCAAGACAATCTTAATGTCTTTATCTACGTGTAGAAAAACCACACCATTTGTACATAAAAAACACAAGGTACTAGATACAGTCTGCTGTAAAAAGTACAACTGATCACTGAACCACATCAATAAGGTGCTAAAAGATGCGGAATTGGCCCAGGCATCGGCAGCTGTTTAAAAAATTGCAAATTTCCCTGGTTTCCATGGAGTAAGAGCCGTTGCTGGGCACGTGACTATGACATCAATGATCATTCAATTGTGGCTACAGCCAAAAGTATTGGTCGGAGAGCAACGCGGTTTGCACCATTCGATTTCTCGTCACAAAATACGTCGGATTGGCTTCTTACCAGCAGCACTGGAACAGTTTTTCCACTTTTGCATTTTTGCCTGGTCTTTTTGTTAATTGAAATCGGATACACTGTACTATGCACAATCTCGACTGGTCGTTACTATATTCAACTTTTAACTATACGTTATGTGCCCTTCGGTAGCCCAGAAGACGTCAAATCTTTGGGCTCAGCCCATTTAACTCATCCAGCAATTGTCTTACTTTTAAGTCCAAGACAATCTCAAAGCCTTTATCTACGTGTAGAAAAACCACACCATTCGTACATAAAAAACACAATGTACTAGATACAGTCTGCTGTAAAAAGTACAACTTATCACTGAACCACATCTATAAGGTTCTAATAGATGCGGAATTGGGCCAGGCATCGGCAGCTGTTAAAAAATTGCATATTTCCCTGGTTTCCATGGAGTAAGAGCCGTTGCTGGGCACGTGACTATGACATCAATGATCATTCAATTGTCGCTACAGCCAAAAGTATTGGTCGGAGAGCAACGCGGTTTGCACCATTCGATTTCTCGTCACAAAATACGTCGGATTAGCCTCTTACCAGCAGCACTGGAACAGTTTTTCCACTTTTGCATTTTTGCCTGGTCTTTTTGTTAATTGAAATCGGATACACTGTACTATTCACAATCGCGACTGGTCGTTACTATATTCAACTTTTAACTATACGTTATGTGCCCTTCGGTAGCCCAGAAGACGTCAAATCTTTGGGCTAAGCCCATTTAACTCATCCAGCAATTGTCTTACTTTTAAGTCCAAGACAATCTCAATGTCTTTATCTACGTGTAGAAAAACCACACCATTCGTACATAAAAAACACAATGTACTAGATACAGTCTGCTGTAAAAAGTACAACTGATCACTGAACCACATCTATAAGGTTCTAATAGATGCGGAATTGGGCCAGGCATCGGCAGCTGTTAAAAATTGCATATTTCCCTGGTTTCCATGGAGTAAGAGCCGTTGCTGGGCACGTGACTATGACATCAATGATCATTCAATTGTGGCTACAGCCAAAAGTATTGGTCGGAGAGCAACGCGGTTTGCACCATTCGATTTCTCGTCACAAAATACGTCGGATTAGCCTTCTATTATTAGCACTGGAACAGTTTTTCCACTTTTGCATTTTTGCCTGGTCTTTTTGTTAATTTGAAATCGGATACATTCTACTATGTACAATCGCGACTGGTCATTACTATATTCAACTTTTGACTATAAGTTATGTGCCTTTCTGTAGCCCAGAAGACGTCAAATCTTTGGGCTAAGCCCATTTAACTCACCCAGCAATTGTCTTACTTCTAAGTCCAAGACAATCTTAATGTCTTTATCTACGTGTAGAAAAACCACACCATTTGTACATAAAAAACACAAGGTACTAAATACAGTCTGCTGTAAAAAGTACAACTGATCACTGAACCACATCAATAAGGTGCTAAAAGATGCGGAATTGGCCCAGGCATCGGCAGCTGTTTAAAAAATTGCAAATTTCCCTATTTTCCATGGAGTAAGAGCCGTTGCTGGGCACGTGACTATGACATCAATGATCATTCAATTGTCGCTACAGCCAAAAGTATTGGTCGGAGAGCAACGCGGTTTGCACCATTCGATTTCTCGTGACAAAATACGTCGGATTAGCCCCGTACCAGCAGCACTGGAACAGTTTTTCCACTTTTGCATTTTTACCTGGTCTTTTTGTTAATTTGAAATCGGAAACAATCTACTATGTACAATCGCGACTGGTCATTACTATATTCAACTTTTGACTATAAGTTATGTGCCCTTCTGTAGCCCAGAAGACGTCAAATCTTTGGGCTAAGCCCATTTAACTCACCCAGCAATTGTCTTACTTTTAAGTCTAAGACAATCTCAATGTCTTTATCTACGTGTAGAAAAACCACACCATTCGTACATAAAAAACACAATGTACTAGATACAGTCTGCTGTAAAAAGTACAACTGATCACTGGACCACATCTATAAGGTTCTAATAGATGCGGAATTGGGCCAGGCATCGGCAGCTGTTAAAAAATTGCATATTTCCCTGGTTTCCATGGAGTAAGAGCCGTTGCTGGGCACGTGACTATGACATCAATGATCATTCAGTTGTCGCTACAGCCAAAAGTATTGGTCGGAGAGCAACGCGGTTTGCACCATTCGATTTCTCGTCACAAAATACGTCGGATTAGCCTCTTACCAGTAGCACTGGAACAGTTTTTCCACTTTTGCATTTTTGCCTGGTCATTTTGTTAATGGAAATCGGCTACACTGTACTATGTACAATCGCGACTATTTATTATTATATTCAACTTTTGACTATAAGTTATGTGCCCTTCGGTAGCCCAGAAGACGTCAAATCTTTGGGCTAAACCCATTAAACTCACCCAGCAATTGTCTTACTTCTAAGTCCAAGACAATCTCAATGTCTTTATCTACGTGTAGAAAAACCACACCATTCGTACATAAAAAACACAATGTACTAGATACAGTCTGCTGTAAAAAGTACAACTGATCACAGACCTACATCAATAAAGTTCTAAAAGATGCGGAATTGGCCCAGGCATCGGCAGCTGTTTAAAAAATTGCAAATTTCCCTGGTTTCCATGGAGTAAGAGCCGTTGCTGGGCACGTGACTATGACATCAATGATCATTCAATTGTCGCTACAGCCAAAAGTATTGGTCGGAGAGCAACGCGGTTTGCACCATTCGATTTCTCGTCACAAAATACGTCGGATTAGCCTCTTACCAGCAGCACTGGAACAGTTTTTCCACTTTTGCATTTTTGCCTGGTCTTTTTGTTAATTGAAATCGGATACACTGTACTATGCACAATCGCGACTGGTCGTTACTATATTCAACTTTTAACTATACGTTATGTGCCCTTCGGTAGCCCAGAAGATGTCAAATCTTTGGGCTAAGCCCATTTAACTCATCCAGCAATTGTCTTACTTTTAAGTCCAAGACAATCTCAATGTCTTTATCTACGTGTAGAAAAACCACACCATTCGTACATAAAAAACACAATGTACTAGATACAGTCTGCTGTAAAAAGTACAACTGATCACTGAACCACATCTATAAGGTTCTAATAGATGCGGAATTGGGCCAGGCATCGGCAGCTGTTAAAAATTGCATATTTCCCTGGTTTCCATGGAGTAAGAGCCGTTGCTGGGCACGTGACTATGACATCAATGATCATTCAATTGTGGCTACAGCCAAAAGTATTGGTCGGAGAGCAACGCGGTTTGCACCATTCGATTTCTCGTCACAAAATACGTCGGATTAGCCTCCTATTATCAGCACTGGAACAGTTTTTCCACTTTTGCATTTTTGCCTGGTCTTTTTGTTAATTTGAAATCGGATACATTCTACTATGTACAATCGCGACTGGTCATTACTATATTCAACTTTTGACTATAAGTTATGTGCCTTTCTGTAGCCCAGAAGACGTCAAATCTTTGGGCTAAGCCCATTTAACTCACCCAGCAATTGTCTTACTTCTAAGTCCAAGACAATCTTAATGTCTTTATCTACGTGTAGAAAAACCACACCATTTGTACATAAAAAACACAAGGTACTAAATACAGTCTGCTGTAAAAAGTACAACTGATCACTGAACCACATCAATAAGGTGCTAAAAGATGCGGAATTGGCCCAGGCATCGGCAGCTGTTTAAAAAATTGCAAATTTCCCTGGTTTCCATGGAGTAAGAGCCGTTGCTGGGCACGTGACTATGACATCAATGATCATTCAATTGTCGCTACAGCCAAAGTATTGGTCGGAGAGCAACGCGGTTTGCACCATTCGATTTCTCGTGACAAAATACGTCGGATTAGCCCCGTACCAGCAGCACTGGAACAGTTTTTCCACTTTTGCAATTTTTACCTGGTCTTTTTGTTAATTGAAATCGGATACACTGTACTATGCACAATCGCGACTGGTCGTTACTATATTCAACTTTTAACTATACGTTATGTGCCCTTCGGTAGCCCAGAAGACGTCAAATCTTTGGGCTAAGGCCCATTTAACTCATCCAGCAATTGTCTTACTTTTAAGTCCAAGACAATCTCAATGTCTTTATCTACGTGTAGAAAAACCACACCATTTGTACATAAAAAACACAAGGTACTAGATACAGTCTGCTGTAAAAAGTACAACTGATCACTGACCCACATCAATAAGGTTCTAAAAGATGCGGAATTGGCCCAGGCATCGGCAGCTGTTAAAAAATTGCAAATTTCCCTGGTTTCCATGGAGTAAGAGCCGTTGCTGGGCACGTGACTATGACATCAATGATCATTCAATTGTCGCTACAGCCAAAAGTATTGGTCGGAGAGCAACGCGGTTTGCACCATTCGATTTCTCGTCACAAAATACGTCGAATTAGCCTCTTACCAGCAGCACTGGAACAGTTTTTCACTTTTGCATTTTTGCCTGGTCTTTTTGTTAATTTGAAATCGGAAACAATCTACTATGTACAATCGCGACTGGTCATTACTATATTCAACTTTTGACTATAAGTTATGTGCCCTTTCTGTAGCCCAGAAGACGTCAAATCTTTGGGCTAAGCCCATTTAACTCACCCAGCAATTGTCTTACTTTTAAGTCTAAGACAATCTCAATGTCTTTATCTACGTGTAGAAAAACCACACCATTCGTACATAAAAAACACAATGTACTAGATACAGTCTGCTGTAAAAAGTACAACTGATCACTGGACCACATCTATAAGGTTCTAATAGATGCGGAATTGGGCCAGGCATCGGCAGCTGTTAAAAAATTGCATATTTCCCTGGTTTCCATGGAGTAAGAGCCGTTGCTGGGCACGTGACTATGACATCAATGATCATTCAGTTGTCGCTACAGCCAAAAGTATTGGTCGGAGAGCAACGCGGTTTGCACCATTCGATTTCTCGTCACAAATACGTCGGATTAGCCTCTTACAGTAGCACTGGAACAGTTTTTCCACTTTTTGCATTTTTGCCTGGTCATTTTGTTAATTTGAAATCGGAAACAATCTACTATGTACAATCGCGACAGGTCATTACTATATTCAACTTTTGACTATAAGTTATGTGCCCTACTGTAGCCCAGAAGACGTCAAATCTTTGGGCTAAGCCCATTTAAACTCACCCAGCAATTGTCTTACTTTTAAGTCTAAGACAATCTCAATGTCTTTATCTACGTGTAGAAAAACCACACCATTCGTACATAAAAAAACACAATGTACTAGATACAGTCTGCTGTAAAAAGTACAACTGATCACTGGACCACATCTATAAGGTTCTAATAGATGCGGAATTGGGCCAGGCATCGGCAGCTGTTAAAAAATTGCATATTTCCCTGGTTTCCATGGAGTAAGAGCCGTTGCTGGGCACGTGACTATGACATCAATGATCATTCAGTTGTCGCTACAGCCAAGAAGTATTGGTCGGAGAGCAACGCGGTTTGCACCATTCGATTTCTCGTCACAAAATACGTCGGATTAGCCTCTTACCAGTAGCACTGGAACAGTTTTTCCACTTTTGCATTTTTGCCTGGTCATTTGTTAATGGAAATCGGCTACACTGTACTATGTACAATCGCGACTATTTATTATTATATTCAACTTTTGACTATAAGTTATGTGCCCTTCGGTAGCCAGAAGACGTCAAATCTTTGGGCTAAACCCATTAAACTCACACAGCAATTGTCTTACTTCTAAGTCCAAGACAATCTCAATGTCTTTATCTACGTGTAGAAAAACCACACCATTCGTACATAAAAAAACACAATGTACTAGATACAGTCTGCTGTAAAAAGTACAACTGATCACAGACCTACATCAATAAAGTTCTAAAGATGCGGAATTGGCCCAGGCATCGGCAGCTGTTTAAAAAATTGCAAATTTCCCTGGTTTCCATGGAGTAAGAGCCGTTGCTGGGCACGTGACTATGACATCAATGATCATTCAATTGTCGCTACAGCCAAAAGTATTGGTCGGAGAGCAACGCGGTTTGCACCATTCGATTTCTCGTGACAAAATACGTCGGATTAGCCCCGTACCAGCAGCACTGGAACAGTTTTTCCACTTTTGCATTTTTACCTGGTCTTTTTGTTAATTGAAATCGGATACACTGTACTATGCACAATCGCGACTGGTCATTACTATATTCAACTTTTAACTATACGTTATGTGCCCTTCGGTAGCCCAGAAGACGTCAAATCTTTGGGCTAAGCCCATTTAACTCATCCAGCAATTGTCTTACTTTTAAGTCCAAGACAATCTCAATGTCTTTATCTACGTGTAGAAAAACCACACCATTTGTACATAAAAACACAAGGTACTAGATACAGTCTGCTGTAAAAAGTACAACTGATCACTGACCCACATCAATAAGGTTCTAAAAGATGCGGAATTGGCCCAGGCATCGGCAGCTGTTTAAAAAATTGCAAATTTCCCTGGTTTCCATGGAGTAAGAGCCGTTGCTGGGCACGTGACTATGACATCAATGATCATTCAATTGTCGCTACAGCCAAAAGTATTGGTCGGAGAGCAACGCGGTTTGCACCATTCGATTTCTCGTCACAAAATACGTCGGATTAGCCTCTTACCAGCAGCACTGGAACAGTTTTTCCACTTTTGCATTTTTGCCTGGTCTTTTTGTTAATTTGAAATCGGAAACAATCTACTATGTACAATCGCGACTGGTCATTACTATATTCAACTTTTGACTATAAGTTATGTGCCCTTCTGTAGCCCAGAAGACGTCAAATCTTTGGGCTAAGCCCATTTAACTCACCCAGCAATTGTCTTACTTTTAAGTCTAAGACAATCTCAATGTCTTTATCTACGTGTAGAAAAACCACACCATTCGTACATAAAAAACACAATGTACTAGATACAGTCTGCTGTAAAAAGTACAACTGATCACTGGACCACATCTATAAGGTTCTAATAGATGCGGAATTGGGCCAGGCATCGGCAGCTGTTAAAAATTGCATATTTCCCTGGTTTCCATGGAGTAAGAGCCGTTGCTGGGCACGTGACTATGACATCAATGATCATTCAGTTGTCGCTACAGCCAAAAGTATTGGTCGGAGAGCAACGCGGTTTGCACCATTCGATTTCTCGTCACAAAATACGTCGGATTAGCCTCTTACCAGTAGCACTGGAACAGTTTTTCCACTTTTGCATTTTTGCCTGGTCATTTTGTTAATTTGAAATCGGAAACAATCTACTATGTACAATCGCGACAGGTCATTACTATATTCAACTTTTGACTATAAGTTATGTGCCCTTCTGTAGCCCAGAAGACGTCAAATCTTTGGCTAAGCCCATTTAACTCACCCAGCAATTGTCTTACTTTTAAGTCTAAGACAATCTCAATGTCTTTATCTACGTGTAGAAAAACCACACCATTCGTACATAAAAAACACAATGTACTAGATACAGTCTGCTGTAAAAAGTACAACTGATCACTGGACCACATCTATAAGGTTCTAATAGATGCGGAATTGGGCCAGGCATCGGCAGCTGTTAAAAAATTGCATATTTCCCTGGTTTCCATGGAGTAAGAGCCGTTGCTGGGCACGTGACTATGACATCAATGATCATTCAGTTGTCGCTACAGCCAAAAGTATTGGTCGGAGAGCAACGCGGTTTGCACCATTCGATTTCTCGTCACAAAATACGTCGGATTAGCCTCTTACCAGTAGCACTGGAACAGTTTTTCCACTTTTGCATTTTTGCCTGGTCATTTTGTTAATGGAAATCGGCTACACTGTACTATGTACAATCGCGACTATTTATTATTATATTCAACTTTTGACTATAAGTTATGTGCCCTTCGGTAGCCCAGAAGACGTCAAATCTTTGGGCTAAACCCATTAAACTCACACAGCAATTGTCTTACTTCTAAGTCCAAGACAATCTCAATGTCTTTATCTACGTGTAGAAAAACCACACCATTCGTACATAAAAAACACAATGTACTAGATACAGTCTGCTGTAAAAAGTACAACTGATCACAGACCTACATCAATAAAGTTCTAAAAGATGCGGAATTGGCCCAGGCATCGGCAGCTGTTTAAAAAATTGCAAATTTCCCTGGTTTCCATGGAGTAAGAGCCGTTGCTGGGCACGTGACTATGACATCAATGATCATTCAATTGTCGCTACAGCCAAAAGTATTGGTCGGAGAGCAACGCGGTTTGCACCATTCGATTTCTCGTGACAAAATACGTCGGATTAGCCCCGTACCAGCAGCACTGGAACAGTTTTTCCACTTTTGCATTTTTACCTGGTCTTTTTGTTAATTGAAATCGGATACACTGTACTATGCACAATCGCGACTGGTCATTACTATATTCAACTTTTAACTATACGTTATGTGCCCTTCGGTAGCCCAGAAGACGTCAAATCTTTGGGCTAAGCCCATTTAACTCATCCAGCAATTGTCTTACTTTTAAGTCCAAGACAATCTCAATGTCTTTATCTACGTGTAGAAAAACCACACCATTTGTACATAAAAAACACAAGGTACTAGATACAGTCTGCTGTAAAAAGTACAACTGATCACTGACCCACATCAATAAGGTTCTAAAAGATGCGGAATTGGCCCAGGCATCGGCAGCTGTTTAAAAAATTGCAAATTTCCCTGGTTTCCATGGAGTAAGAGCCGTTGCTGGGCACGTGACTATGACATCAATGATCATTCAATTGTCGCTACAGCCAAAAGTATTGGTCGGAGAGCAACGCGGTTTGCACCATTCGATTTCTCGTCACAAAATACGTCGGATTAGCCTCTTACCAGCAGCACTGGAACAGTTTTTCCACTTTTGCATTTTTGCCTGGTCTTTTTGTTAATTTGAAATCGGAAACAATCTACTATGTACAATCGCGACTGGTCATTACTATATTCAACTTTTGACTATAAGTTATGTGCCCTTCTGTAGCCCAGAAGACGTCAAATCTTTGGGCTAAGCCCATTTAACTCACCCAGCAATTGTCTTACTTTTAAGTCTAAGACAATCTCAATGTCTTTATCTACGTGTAGAAAAACCACACCATTCGTACATAAAAAACACAATGTACTAGATACAGTCTGCTGTAAAAAGTACAACTGATCACTGGACCACATCTATAAGGTTCTAATAGATGCGGAATTGGGCCAGGCATCGGCAGCTGTTAAAAAATTGCATATTTCCCTGGTTTCCATGGAGTAAGAGCCGTTGCTGGGCACGTGACTATGACATCAATGATCATTCAGTTGTCGCTACAGCCAAAAGTATTGGTCGGAGAGCAACGCGGTTTGCACCATTCGATTTCTCGTCACAAAATACGTCGGATTAGCCTCTTACCAGTAGCACTGGAACAGTTTTTCCACTTTTGCATTTTTGCCTGGTCATTTTGTTAATGGAAATCGGCTACACTGTACTATGTACAATCGCGACTATTTATTATTATATTCAACTTTTGACTATAAGTTATGTGCCCTTCGGTAGCCCAGAAGACGTCAAATCTTTGGGCTAAACCCATTAAACTCACACAGCAATTGTCTTACTTCTAAGTCCAAGACAATCTCAATGTCTTTATCTACGTGTAGAAAAACCACACCATTCATACATAAAAAACACAATGTACTAGATACAGTCTGCTGTAAAAAGTACAACTGATCACAGACCTACATCAATAAAGTTCTAAAAGATGCGGAATTGGCCCAGGCATCGGCAGCTGTTTAAAAAATTGCAAATTTCCCTGGTTTCCATGGAGTAAGAGCCGTTGCTGGGCACGTGACTATGACATCAATGATCATTCAATTGTCGCTACAGCCAAAAGTATTGGTCGGAGAGCAACGCGGTTTGCACCATTCGATTTCTCGTCACAAAATACGTCGGATTAGCCTCTTACCAGCAGCACTGGAACAGTTTTTCCACTTTTGCATTTTTGCCTGGTCTTTTTGTTAATTGAAATCGGATACACTGTACTATGCACAATCGCGACTGGTCGTTACTATATTCAACTTTTAACTATACGTTATGTGCCCTTCGGTAGCCCAGAAGACGTCAAATCTTTGGGCTAAGCCCATTTAACTCATCCAGCAATTGTCTTACTTTTAAATTCAATGACAATCTCAATGTCTTTATCTACGTGTAGAAAAACCACACCATTCGTACATAAAAAACACAATGTACTAGATACAGTCTGCTGTAAAAAGTACAACTGATCACTGAACCACATCTATAAGGTTCTAATAGATGCGGAATTGGGCCAGGCATCGGCAGCTGTTAAAAATTGCATATTTCCCTGGTTTCCATGGAGTAAGAGCCGTTGCTGGGCACGTGACTATGACATCAATGATCATTCAATTGTGGCTACAGCCAAAAGTATTGGTCGGAGAGCAACGCGGTTTGCACCATTCGATTTCTCGTCACAAAATACGTCGGATTAGCCTCCTATTATCAGCACTGGAACAGTTTTTCCACTTTTGCATTTTTGCCTGGTCTTTTTGTTAATTTGAAATCGGATACATTCTACTATGTACAATCGCGACTGGTCATTACTATATTCAACTTTTGACTATAAGTTATGTGCCTTTCTGTAGCCAGAAGACGTCAAATCTTTGGGCTAAGCCCATTTAACTCACCCAGCAATTGTCTTACTTCTAAGTCCAAGACAATCTTAATGTCTTTATCTACGTGTAGAAAAACCACACCATTTGTACATAAAAAACACAAGGTACTAAATACAGTCTGCTGTAAAAAGTACAACTGATCACTGAACCACATCAATAAGGTGCTAAAAGATGCGGAATTGGCCCAGGCATCGGCAGCTGTTTAAAAAATTGCAAATTTCCCTGGTTTCCATGGAGTAAGAGCCGTTGCTGGGCACGTGACTATGACATCAATGATCATTCAATTGTCGCTACAGCCAAAAGTATTGGTCGGAGAGCAACGCGGTTTGCACCATTCGATTTCTCGTGACAAAATACGTCGGATTAGCCCCGTACCAGCAGCACTGGAACAGTTTTTCCACTTTTGCATTTTTACCTGGTCTTTTTGTTAATTGAAATCGGATACACTGTACTATGCACAATCGCGACTGGTCGTTACTATATTCAACTTTTAACTATACGTTATGTGCCCTTCGGTAGCCCAGAAGACGTCAAATCTTTGGGCTAAGCCCATTTAACTCATCCAGCAATTGTCTTACTTTTAAGTCCAAGACAATCTCAATGTCTTTATCTACGTGTAGAAAAACCACACCATTTGTACATAAAAAACACAAGGTACTAGATACAGTCTGCTGTAAAAAGTACAACTGATCACTGACCCACATCAATAAGGTTCTAAAAGATGCGGAATTGGCCCAGGCATCGGCAGCTGTTTAAAAAATTGCAAATTTCCCTGGTTTCCATGGAGTAAGAGCCGTTGCTGGGCACGTGACTATGACATCAATGATCATTTAATTGTCGCTACAGCCAAAAGTATTGGTCGGAGAGCAACGCGGTTTGCACCATTCGATTTCTCGTCACAAAATACGTCGGATTAGCCTCTTACCAGCAGCACTGGAACAGTTTTTCCACTTTTGCATTTTGCCTGGTCTTTTTGTTAATTTGAAATCGGAAACAATCTACTATGTACAATCGCGACTGGTCATTACTATATTCAACTTTTGACTATAAGTTATGTGCCCTTCTGTAGCCCAGAAGACGTCAAATCTTTGGCTAAGCCCATTTAACTCACCCAGCAATTGTCTTACTTTTAAGTCTAAGACAATCTCAATGTCTTTATCTACGTGTAGAAAAACCACACCATTCGTACATAAAAAACACAATGTACTAGATACAGTCTGCTGTAAAAAGTACAACTGATCACTGGACCACATCTATAAGGTTCTAATAGATGCGGAATTGGCCAGGCATCGGCAGCTGTTAAAAAATTGCATATTTCCCTGGTTTCCATGGAGTAAGAGCCGTTGCTGGGCACGTGACTATGACATCAATGATCATTCAGTTGTCGCTACAGCCAAAAGTATTGGTCGGAGAGCAACGCGGTTTGCACCATTCGATTTCTCGTCACAAAATACGTCGGATTAGCCTCTTACCAGTAGCACTGGAACAGTTTTTCCACTTTTGCATTTTTGCCTGGTCATTTTGTTAATGGAAATCGGCTACACTGTACTATGTACAATCGCGACTATTTATTATTATATTCAACTTTTGACTATACGTTATGTGCCCTTCTGTAGCCCAGAAGACGTCCAAATCTTTGGGCTAAGCCCATTTAACTCATCCAGCAATTGTCTTACTTTTAAGTCCAAGACAATCTCAATGTCTTTATCTACGTGTAGAAAAACCACACCATTTGTACATAAAAAACACAAGGTACTAGATACAGTCTGCTGTAAAAAGTACAACTGATCACTGAACCACATCAATAAGGTTCTAAAAAGATGCGGATTGGCCCAGGCATCGGCAGCTGTTTAAAAAATTGCAAATTTCCCTGGTTTCCATGGAGTAAGAGCCGTTGCTGGGCACGTGACTATGACATCAATGATCATTCAATTGTCGCTACAGCCAAAAGTATTGGTCGGAGAGCAACGCGGTTTGCACCATTCGATTTCTCGTCACAAAATACGTCGGATAGCCTCCTATTATCAGCACTGGAACAGTTTTTCCACTTTTGCATTTTTGCCTGGTCTTTTTGTTAATTTGAAATCGGATACATTCTACTATGTACAATCGCGACTGGTCATTACTATATTCAACTTTTGACTATAAGTTATGTGCCTTTCTGTAGCCCAGAAGACGTCAAATCTTTGGGCTAAGCCCATTTAACTCACCCAGCAATTGTCTTACTTCTAAGTCCAAGACAATCTTAATGTCTTTATCTACGTGTAGAAAAACCACACCATTTGTACATAAAAAACACAAGGTACTAAATACAGTCTGCTGTAAAAAGTACAACTGATCACTGAACCACATCAATAAGGTGCTAAAAGATGCGAATTGGCCCAGGCATCGGCAGCTGTTTAAAAAATTGCAAATTTCCCTGGTTTCCATGGAGTAAGAGCCGTTGCTGGGCACGTGACTATGACATCAATGATCATTCAATTGTCGCTACAGCCAAAAGTATTGGTCGGAGAGCAACGCGGTTTGCACCATTCGATTTCTCGTGACAAAATACGTCGGATTAGCCCCGTACCAGCAGCACTGGAACAGTTTTTCCACTTTTGCATTTTTACCTGGTCTTTTTGTTAATTGAAATCGGATACACTGTACTATGCACAATCGCGACTGGTCGTTACTATATTCAACTTTTAACTATACGTTATGTGCCCTTCGGTAGCCCAGAAGACGTCAAATCTTTGGGCTAAGCCCATTTAACTCATCCAGCAATTGTCTTACTTTTAAGTCCAAGACAATCTCAATGTCTTTATCTACGTGTAGAAAAACCACACCATTGTACATAAAAAAACACAAGGTACTAGATACAGTCTGCTGTAAAAAGTACAACTGATCACTGACCCACATCAATAAGGTTCTAAAAGATGCGGAATTGGCCCAGGCATCGGCAGCTGTTTAAAAAATTGCAAATTTCCCTGGTTTCCATGGAGTAAGAGCCGTTGCTGGGCACGTGACTATGACATCAATGATCATTCAATTGTCGCTACAGCCAAAAGTATTGGTCGGAGAGCAACGCGGTTTGCACCATTCGATTTCTCGTCACAAAATACGTCGGATTAGCCTCTTACCAGCAGCACTGGAACAGTTTTTCCACTTTTGCATTTTTGCCTGGTCTTTTTGTTAATTTGAAATCGGAAACAATCTACTATGTACAATCGCGACTGGTCATTACTATATTCAACTTTTGACTATAAGTTATGTGCCCTTCTGTAGCCCAGAAGACGTCAAATCTTTGGGCTAAGCCCATTTAACTCACCCAGCAATTGTCTTACTTTTAAGTCTAAGACAATCTCAATGTCTTTATCTACGTGTAGAAAAACCACACCATTCGTACATAAAAAACACAATGTACTAGATACAGTCTGCTGTAAAAAGTACAACTGATCACTGGACCACATCTATAAGGTTCTAATAGATGCGGAATTGGGCCAGGCATCGGCAGCTGTTAAAAAATTGCATATTTTCCCTGGTTTCCATGGAGTAAGAGCCGTTGCTGGGCACGTGACTATGACATCAATGATCATTCAGTTGTCGCTACAGCCAAAAGTATTGGTCGGAGAGCAACGCGGTTTGCACCATTCGATTTCTCGTCACAAAATACGTCGGATTAGCCTCTTACCAGTAGCACTGGAACAGTTTTTCCACTTTTGCATTTTTGCCTGGTCATTTTGTTAATGGAAATCGGCTACACTGTACTATGTACAATCGCGACTATTTATTATTATATTCAACTTTTGACTATAAGTTATGTGCCCTTCGGTAGCCCAGAAGACGTCAAATCTTTGGGCTAAACCCATTAAACTCACACAGCAATTGTCTTACTTCTAAGTCCAAGACAATCTCAATGTCTTTATCTACGTGTAGAAAAACCACACCATTCGTACATAAAAAACACAATGTACTAGATACAGTCTGCTGTAAAAAGTACAACTGATCACTGAACCACAT